>NW_006942666.1:0-1211 GCF_000298275.1 Orycteropus afer afer | reverse complement strand
TTAGTTTTTGTGTATGGTGTGAGGTACAGATCTTGTTTCATTTTTCTGCAAATGGATATCCAGTTTTGCCAGCACCATTTGTTAGAGACATTCTCTTCTCCAATTAATGGATTTTGGCCATTTGTCAAAGATCAGCTAACCATAGGTTGATGGATCTATTTCTGGGTTCTCAGTTCTATTTCATTGGTCTATGTGTCTGTCTTTGTACCAATATTAGGCAGCTTTGACTACGGTGGCTGCATAGTAGATTTTAAGATCTGGGAGTGTGAGAACTCCTTCTTTGTGTGAGAATTCTTTCTTTCTTCTTCAATTATGCTTTGCTTAATTGAAGTCTCTTTCCTTTCCATATAAAATTAGTGATTGGTTTTTCCATATCCTTAAAGAGTGTTGATGGGATCTGGATTGGGTTCTCATTGACTGTACAGATAGCTTTGGGTAGAAATGACATTTTCACAATGTTCAATCTTCCTATCCATGAGCATGGTATGTTCTTTCATTTATGTAGATTTGTTATGGTTTCTTGAAGTAATGTTTTGTAGTTTTCTTTGTACAGGTCTTTTGTGTCCCTTGTAAGATTCTGGTGGCATAGTGCCTAAGGTATTTGACTGCTAACCTGGAGGCTGGCTGTTGAAACCCACCAGCCACTCCTTGGAAGGAAGACTGAGCAATCTACTTCCTTAGAGATACTGCCTCAGAAACCGAAGGAGGGGTCGCTATGAGTCAGATCCAACTCAACAGCAGTGAGTTTTGTTTTGTTTTGTTTATTTACTTGGTAGCTTTTGTAAATAGTATTGATTTCCTTATTTCTTTTTCAGCAATCTCTTTGCTGGTAAAGAGGAATCCAAGTGTTTTTTTTTTTTTGATGTTACTCTTGTATCCTACCATTATGCTAAATGTCTCAATTAGTTCCAGTTTTTGACTGAGTCGCTTGGATTTTCTAGGTATAGGATCATATCATCACCAAACAGGGGTAATATGACTTCTTCCTTACCACTTTGGATGCCTTTGATTCCCCTTTCTTGCCTTATTTCCCTGGCTAGGACTTTTTTCTGATTGTTGGAGTTGCTGATTTAAAGTGTTGATTTTGGCTCTTTCTTCTTTTTTGACATGTGCTTTTACTGTTATAAATTAATAATAATAATAAGGTCAAAAATATAATAGTAATAATAGTTTTAAAACAGACAAAAACAAACAAACTAAAAAAAAAAAAA
>NW_006942665.1:0-1211 GCF_000298275.1 Orycteropus afer afer | reverse complement strand
AGTCTTCCTATCCACGAGCATGGGATGTTTTTCCATTTATGTAGGTCTCTTATGGTTTCTTGAAGTAGCTTTTTATAGTTTTCTTTGTAGAGGTGGAACATTTGATTTTACATGAGAATGAATCTTTGAGGGATAATTCTACTAGAAAGACTTATCACTACACTTTCCAAATGTTGGCATACCTGAACATGTTTAAAAGTAGAATAAACCAAGTCAATACATTGTTGTTGTTGTTAGGTGCCATGAAGTCAATTCCAACTCATAGCAGTCCTGTGTACCACAGAATGAAACTCTGCCCAGGTCTGTACCAGTCTCACAGTCATTGTTATGATTTATCCCTTTGTTGCAGCCAACTGTCCTTCTCATTGAGGTTCTTCCTCTCTTTTGATAAACAAGCATGATATCCTTCTCCATGGACTTGTCTCTCCTGACAACATGACCAAAATACAAGAAGTAGTCTTACCATCTTTGCTTCTAAGGAGCATTTTGGCTGTACTTCATCCAAGACAGATTTATTTGTTTTTCTGGCCATAGTAGGTATATTCCAGTGAATGTATCTGTTTTTGTTACCTAGTCCCACTCTGATAGGAATGTACCAGAAGTGAGATGGCTTTAAGAAATAGGAGTTCATTCTCCTACAATTTTGGAGGTTAGAAGTCTGACTTCTAGGTGCCAGGCTCTAGTGGCTGGGTGAAAGCTCCTCAACCTTGAGTTTCAGCTCTGCTTCCTTCTCCCAGCTGACTGAAACTGGAGGCTTTTCTTCACTCAAAGAGCTTATAGCTTCTGAGGCTGACAAGCCCAAGGTTGACAAGTAAAGAGACACAGTCCCAATGTTACCAAACAACATGGCAGGCCACTAATTCAAGTCCAGATGAAGTCCCAAGATTAGCAGAACATGGCAGGTTGTTGAACAATTACTTGACTACATGTAGGGTTGAAGCAGCATGTCAAAAGTCTAGGAACCAATCCCAAAGCTTCTGCTTATATATTGGAAGAAGACCACATCCCTAAAGCAGCTACTCAGCTGCTTGCAGCAGATTCCACCATGGAGTTGATTACCAGTCTCATCTTGAGAGTAACTACCTCCAGCTGCCCAGCCATTTAAATAGGCCCAGCCAAGCTCACAACAACTTTAAGTGTCACAGTACGAAAAACTGAGATTAGGAAAGAAGTTGTCTACATGATCTGAAGTAAAATACTCTGTTGTTGTT
>NW_006942664.1:0-1211 GCF_000298275.1 Orycteropus afer afer | reverse complement strand
AGGATGACTTGAAGCACCTATTGATGAAGATTAAAGACTGCAGTCTTCAGTATGGATTGAACCTCAGTATAAACAAAATGAAATCCCTCACAACTCGACCAATAACCATCATCATAATAAATGGAGTAAAGCTTGAATGTCTCAAAGATTACATTTTACTTGGATCCACAATCAACACCCATGGAATCAGCAGTCAAGAAATTAGATGTCTTATTGCACTGGGAAAATCTGCTGCAAAAGACCTCTTTAAAGTGTTAAAAAGCAAAGATGTCACTTTGAGGGGTAAGTTGCACCTAATTCAAGCCATACTATTTTCAGTCACCTCATGTGTATGTGAATGCTGGACAATGAATAAGAAAGACAGAAGAAGAGCTGATTCCTTTGAATTATGGTGTTGACTAAGAACTCTTAAAGTACCATAGGCTGCCAGAAGAATGAACAAATCTATCCTGAAAGAAGTGCAGACAGAATGCTCTTTGGAAGCAAGAATGGACAGAATTCATCTCACCTACTTTGGCCATGTTGTCAGAAGGGAACATTCCCTGGTGAAGGATGAAGGATTAGCACAATAGGGGAAGGCACTCAACAAGATGGATTGACATTATGGATGTAACAATGGGCTCAATTTTAGCAAGGATTGTAAGGCTAGGACATGATTGGGCAGTGTATTGTTTTGGGTCTCATAGCGATTCATAGGGTCATTATGAGTCAGAGAGGAATTGACAGCACCTAAGAATAGAGTTGACTGCTAACCAGAAGGCTGGGAGTTCAAACCCACCAGCCACTCCTCAGAAGGAAGTTTGGACAATCTACTTCCGTAGTGATACTGCCTCGGAAACCCAAGGAGTGGTTGCTATGAGTAAGGTTTGACTCGATGGCACATAACAACAACAACAATAGAGTAGTTGACTAGGTAACATCAAGAGGGAGAAAACAGGCTGCTTTCTAATTTTTTTTTTAAATCTGTTTGGATTTAAAATATGGATAAATACATTAATGTTTATTTCATTCCCTTCCTCCAAATAATTATGCAGATTAGCAAAACTGTAAAAATTATCAAGTAATGTATTTTAAAGAGATTTTTATCCTGCAGCATGTGTGTGTGTGTGTGTGTGTGTGTGTGTGTATGTGTATTTCCCAATTTACTTATACCTCCCTATATTCCTTTTAGTGTAGTGGCAATGTATTTAGTTTACTTTTATTCTCCAAAA
>NW_006942663.1:0-1115 GCF_000298275.1 Orycteropus afer afer | reverse complement strand
TTTTCCATCACCTCATATGCATGTGAGAGCTGGATAATGAAAAAGGAAGACTGAAGACGAGTCAATGCTGCTGAGTTGTGGTGTTGGTGAAGAATGCTACAAGTAACAAGGACTGCTAAAAGAACTAACAAATCTGTCCTGGAGGAAGTGCACCCGAAGTGCTCCTTGGAAGCGAGAATAGCCGGACTTTGTCTCACTGCTTTGATCATGTTGTATGAGGGGACCATTCCCTGGAGAAGGATACCATGCTTGACAAAGTGGAGGGACTATGAAAAAGGGGAAGGCTTTCAACAAGATGGATTGACACAGTGGCTGCAACGATGGGTTCAGGTATAGCAAGGATCATCGGGCTGGCACAGGACCAGGCAGTGTTTCATTCTGCTGTACACGAGGTTACTATGAGTCACAGATGACTCAATGGCACCTAACAACAACAACAAAAGCAACAGCAGCAGCAAGAGCAATAAGGCAAGAAAAGGAAATCAAAGGCATCCAAACTGGTAAGGAAGAAGTCAAACTATTCCTATTTGCTGATGATATATATTATCCTATACACAGAAAACCCAAGAGACTCAGTAAATAAACTACTAGAATTAAGTGAGAGATTTAGCACAGTGGCAGAACAAAAGATCAACATAAAAAAATCAGGTGGATTCCTCTTACTTGTGAGGAAATCAATACCATTTATAATAAAACCAGAAACCAAACTCACTGCCATCGAGTTGATTTCAACTCATAGCAAGCCCCTTTGGGTTTCTGAGGTGGTAAATCTTTACGGAAGTAGTTTGCCCAGTCTTCCTTCAGCAGAGTGGCTGGTGGGTTTGATCTGCCAACCTTCTGGTTAGCAGTCAAATGTCTTAGGCACTGTGCCACCAGAGCTCCAGAAAAATAAAATACTTGGGAATAAATCTTACCAGAGACACAAAAGACCTCTACAAAGAAAACTATAAAAAGCTACTTCAAGAAATCATAAAAGGGAGAGGCGGGGCAAGATGGCGGACTAGGCAGAAGGATTGCACAGACCCTCTTCAACAAAGAAAAGGGAAATCAATTAACACACACACAGAAGATAATCTTGGACCCCTGAGCCTTGAAGGAAAGGATGCAGATTTGGA
>NW_006942662.1:0-1211 GCF_000298275.1 Orycteropus afer afer | reverse complement strand
ATCATAATTTGGTTATCCATTCGTCTGTTGATGGACATTTAGGTTGTTTCCATCTCTTTGTTATAGTGAATTGTGCTGTGATGAAAATGGGTGTACACGTGTCTGTTCTTGTCTTGTCTCTCACCTCTTTAGGGTATTTTCCTAGTAATGGAATTGCTGGTTCAAATAGCATTTCTATTTTCAGTTTTTTAAGGAAATTCCATACCCTTTGCCACAATGGTTGTACTATTTTACAATCCCACCAGCAGTGTATGAGAGTTCCAATCTCTCCATAACCTCACCAGCATTTATTGTTTTCTGTCTTGTTGAACTTTGCTATTATTGCTGGGGCAAGATAATATCTCATCCAACGATATTTTGATTTGTATGTTTCTAATGGCTAATGATCATGAGCAATTCCTCATGTGTTTGTTGGCCGCCAACATATCTTTAGTGAAGTGTCTGTTCATGTCCCTTGCCCATTTTTGAATTGGATTTTTGTCTTTTTGACTTTGAGGTGTTGAAGTTTTCTATAAATTTTGGAGATAAGCCCTTTATCAGATATGTCATAGGCAAATATTTTCTCCCAATCTATAGGTTCTCTTTTTACCCTTTTGGAAAAATCTTTTGATGTGCATAAAAAAGTCCCAGTCATCCCGGATAGATGGGTGGACAGGCTAAATGATTAGGTATGTCTATGAAGTGGGGAGTGTATCCAAAATCATATATAGGGTTGGCAGTCAATGGTCCTATAAGTTTATGTGAATGATCAGAATTTCCAGGTGTATAGGAGAACTGACAAGGGGCAAGGTTGTAACTGTTGGAGTGTTGAGTTAGAGTGTTGCTTTTGTTTGTTTTCTATTTTTTAAATTTATTTATTGTGATTTGGGTGAAGATTTACAGAGCAAATTTACTTTCCATACAGCAGTTCACATATACTTTGTCTCGTGTCATTGACCACAGTTTACCACAATGCAACAGCTCTCCTCCTACTTCCTCCCCATAGTTACCTCTTCCCAGTGACCATCCCTCCATATTCTCCTGTGCCCTGAGCTGTCTCCCTGTGCATAAGCAACCCTTCCTTCTCCCATGATTGTTCTTTCCAGGGTGTGTGTCTACTTGAGGTCAATGTTTAACTCACATGCCTATACATTGTTTGGCTGGAAACCACAGGTGTGGGTTCAATTCCAGACCTGAAGGGCAGCTAGGGGCCATAGTCTCAGTGGTTCCAC
>NW_006942661.1:0-1211 GCF_000298275.1 Orycteropus afer afer | reverse complement strand
AAAAAAAAAAAAAAAAAATTGGGAATAAATCTTATGAGGGACACAAAAAACCTGTACAAAGAAAACTATAAAAGACTACTTCAAGAAACCATAGGAGATCTACATAAATGGAAAAACATACTAGGCTTGTAGATAGAAAAATTGAACATTGTGAAAATGTCAGTTCTACCCAAAGCAATCTATACATTCAATGCAATCCCAATCCAGATCCCATCAATATTCTTTAAGAATATGGAAAAACCAATCACTAAATTTATATGAAAAGAAAAGAGACCTTGGATAAGCAAAGCATTATTGAAGAAGAAGAACAAACTAGGAGGTCTCACATTCCTGAATCTTAAAACCTACTACACAGCCACAGTAGTCAAAACTGCCTGGTACAATAACAGACACATAGACAAATGGAGTAGAATTGAGAACACAGAAATAGATCCATCTACCTGTGGTCAGCTGATCTTTGACAAAGGACTGAAGTCCATTAAATGGGGAAGAGATTTTCTGTTTAACCAGTGGTGCTAGCAAAACTGGACATCCATTTGCAGAAAAATGAAACAAGATCTGTACCTCACACCATACTCACAAACTAACTCCAGATGGATCAAAGACTTAAATGTGAAACATAAAACTATAAAGTTCCTCAAGAAAAAACTATGGGAAAATTTAGGGGCCCTCATTTATTCCATAAATAGACTATCAAGCATAACCCCAAATCCACAAATAGCAGAAGATCAACTAGATGAATGGGACTTTCTGAAAATTAAATTTTTATGTGCTTCCAAAGACTTCTCCAAAAGAGTCAAAAGAGAACCTATGGTTTGGGAAAAAATATTTTGCAATGACATATCTGACAAGGGACTTATCTCTAGAATTTATTGAAAACTCCAACACTTCAACAACAAATGACAAATAATCCAATTAAAAAATGGGCAGAAAACATGAATAAACACTTCACCAAAGAGGATATTCAGGTGGCTAACAAACATATGAAGAAATGCTCATGATCATTAGCCATTGAAGATATGCAAATCAAAACAATGAGATACCTTCTTGCCCCAGCACTAGTAGCAAAGTTCAACAAGACAGAAAATAAAAAAATGCTGGTGAGGATGTGGAGAGATTGGGACTCTCATATACTGCTGGTGGGACTGTAAAATTATACAACCACTGTGAAAAGCAGTATGGCTATTCCTTAAAAAGTTGGAATTAGAAAT
>NW_006942660.1:0-1211 GCF_000298275.1 Orycteropus afer afer | reverse complement strand
AAAAAAAAAAAAAAAAAAACCACTACCCTATCCATTTTCCCCTGGTGGCGCAGTGTTTAAGTACTTGCCTGCCAACTGAAAGATTGGTGGTTCGAACCCACCAGCCACTCCATGGGAGAAAGATGTGGCAGTCTGCTTCTGTAAATATTATAGCTTTGGAAATCCTATGGGGCAGTTCTATTCTGTCCTATAGGGTCTCTGTAAGTCAGAATTAACTCAGTGACAACAGATTTTGTAATTTTTGAGTTTTTACCACTCACTTGAGGTGTATAAAAGCCATTCCAGATTCATTCTTATAATACTGACATCTATGTGATGTTAAATGTATTTGGAATCTTTATCAAAATTAAATATTGGTTTTAAGTAGAGTTTTTTATTTTCATTTTAAGGAGTTTACTGAGAAAAGGGTAGAAGAAATATAGTCATGTCCATGAGGCACTAATATCATTGTATTAACTTTATTTCCTAAATAATTTTTTTAAAAGGCACATGCTCTGACAAAGAAATATTTTATGAATTATAAATGCAAGCTAAAATGTGTTTTCTTGAACAATTTTAAAATTGAATTAACAAAAGATCTTTATTAAGAATTTAAACAAAATAAATACTTAAGTAATCCATGATAGTCATAGAAAAATACACAGTGAAGAAAAATGTAATAGAAAAAAAAAATCCCCATATTATTATAAATTACAGATACAATGAAAACATTACATTCTGGAATAATATATAAAACTCAAACTCACTGCGTTCCAGTTGATTCTGACTCACAGTGACTCCCGTTGGGTTTCTGAAGTGGCAAGTCTTTAGGGAAGTAGATTGCCCAGTCTTCCTTCAGAGGAGTGGCTGGTGAGTTTGAACTGCCAACTTTCTCATTAGCAGTCAAATGCCTTAGGCACTATGCTCTCTCTCTCTCTCTCTCTCTCTATGTATCTATCTATATTTCTGGGAGCTCTGGTAGCGTAGTGTCTAAGGCTTGACTGCTAACCAGAAGGCTGGTGGTTCAAACCCACCAGCCACTCCTCGGAAGGAAGATGGGGCAATCTACTTCTGTAGTGATACTGCCTCAGAGGGGTTGCTATGAGTTGGATCTGACTCAATGGCAGTGAGGTGTTTTTTTTTTTTTTTTTTTTTTTTTAATTGCTTCTATGTTCAGATCACAGTCTGAGTTAGGAAGTAGGTATGAAATGCACTTGCAATGCTATCTACAT
>NW_006942659.1:0-1152 GCF_000298275.1 Orycteropus afer afer | reverse complement strand
TTGAACCGCTGGCCTTCTGGTTAGCAGTCATGTGCCTTAGGCACTATGCTACCAGAGAAGGACATAATACATGGTAAAGTAGAGGGTTATCAAAAAAGAGGAGGACTGTTAACAAGATGAATTGAGACAATGGCTACAACTGTGAGCTCAAACACAGGAACAATTATGAGGTTTGTGCAGGACTGGGCAATGTTTCATTCTCTTGTACATAGAGTTGCTGTGAGTCGGAACAAATTTGATGGTACCTAAGAACAACAAACACAAATAAAGCTTTATTTTTCTCACTCAAAGTCCTATACTAAAATCACCAAAACAAACCTACTGCCATTGAATTGATTCTGACTCATAGTGACTCTTTAGGGCAAAGTAGAACTGCCCTATAGGATTTCGAAGGCTATAAATCTTTACTGAAGCAGACTGCTGATGAGGAGTATAATAGTTGTAATGTCCTAATTTTTTTTTTTCTCCAGTGGAGCAGCTTGTGGGTTTGAACTGCCAATCTTCTGGTTAGCAGCCAAATGCTTTAACCCTACACTACCAGAGCTCTTAAGTCCTAGACAGGTCTGGATAATCACCTCCATCTTTTAGCTATACCATCTGGAACTTTTGGGTTTCAAGTTTGCCTTGGCAACTGTTCTGATTACCTAGTGCTGCTCTGACAAGAATATACCACAAATGGGATGGCTTTAACAAACAGAAGTTTATTCTTACAATTTGGAGGCTTTAAGTCCAAGTTCAAAGTGCCAGGCTCTATGGGCTGGGTAAGAGCCCCTCAACCTTGGGGTCTAGCTCTGTCTCCTGCTCCCAACCCACTGGAGCTAGAGGCATTTCTTCACTCAGACAGCTGCTGGCTGCTGAGGCCGAGAAGCCCCAAGGTTGATGAATCAAAAGACACAGTTCTGATGTTACCAAACCACACGACAGGCCATTAACTTAAGTACATTGTAAGTCCCAAGGTCAGCAGAGCATAGCAGGCTGCTGAGCAATCACCTGGCTACATGCAGGGTCCAAGCATGCCATAGGCTAGAGACCATTCTCAAAGCCTCTCCTTACATACAGGAAGCAGACCACATACTCAAAGGCAGCTACTCAGCTGCTCACAGTAGATTCCACCACGGAGTTGATTACCAGTCTCATCATGGGGAATACTAC
>NW_006942658.1:0-1211 GCF_000298275.1 Orycteropus afer afer | reverse complement strand
TCCTACTTCCGTAGTGATACTGCCTTGGAAACCCAAGGAGGGGTCGCTATGAGTCGGGGCCGACTCGACGGCACATAACAACAACAACAACATGAAGCACTGTACTCCAACAAATTTGAAAATCTAAAAGATATGGACAAATTTCTAGAAACATACTACTTACTTAAACTAACACAGACTGATGCAGACAAGTTGAACAGATCAATAACAAAAGAAGAAACTGAACAGTTTCATAAAAATATTATCAGCAAAAAAAAGTCTACTCCCAGACAGTTTCACCAGAAATTCTACCAAATATTCAGAGAAGAACTGACACCAATCCTACTCAAATTGTTCCAGAACATAGAAAAGGATGCAACCCTCCTAAACTCAGTTTGTGAAGCAAGCATAACCTTGATACCAAAACCAGGCAAAGACATCACTAAAAGGAAAACTACAGACCAATATCACTCATGAATATAGATGCAAAAATCTTCAACAAAACCCTAGCCAATAGACTCCAACAACATATCAAAAAATAATTCATTATGATCAAATGGAGTTCATATCAGGCATGCAAGGATGGTTCAATATTAGAAAAACAATCAGCATCATCCACCACATAAATAAAACAAAGGAAAAGAACCACATGATCATATCAATCAATGTAGAAAAGGCATTTGATAAAATCCAACACCCATTCCTGATCAAAACTCAGCAAAATAGGAATAGAAGGGACATTCCTGAATAAAGTAAAGAGCATATATGCAAAACCAACAGCCAACATTATTCTCAATGGAAAGAAACTGAAACTATTCCCCCTTGCGAACAGGAATCAGACAAGGATGCCCTCTATCTCCATTTCAATCCAACATTCTATTGGAAATCCTAGCCATGACAATAAGGCAAGAAAGGGAAATCAAAGGCATCCAAATTGGTAAGGAAGAAATAAATGATCCCTATTTTCTAAGGATATGATCCTATACCTAGAAAAACCCAAGAGACTCAGTAAAAATAATCTACTGGAACTAATTGAGAGATTTAGCATCGTGGCAGAATACAAGATCAACATCCAAATATCAGTTGGATTTTTCTACACCAGCAAAGAGACTGCTGAAAATGACATAAGAAAATCAATACCATTTACATTGTTGTTGTTGTTGTTGTTTGCCATCGAGTCGGCCCCGACTCATAGCGACCCCTCCTTGGGTTTCCGAGGCAGTATCACTACG
>NW_006942657.1:0-1186 GCF_000298275.1 Orycteropus afer afer | reverse complement strand
CTACCCAAAAAAAAAAAAAAAAATGAACTATCTAGGAATAAATCTTACCAGAGACACAAAAGACCTATACAAAGAAAAACCTTCACATCACAATAAGAAAGAGGACAAACACAAATATTCAGCAAATACTAAAACAACAGCATCATAGGAAATGATAACACAATTAATAAAAAAAAGGAGCTCAGCACAGAAAATAACATGGAAAAAAGAAACCAGGGACACCATGAAAAAAAACAGATATAAAAAAGGACAGCAACCAATTCATACTTGTCAACAATTACACTGAATGTTAACGGATTAAATGCACCACTAAAGAGATGGAAAGTTGCATATTGGGTAAGAAAACAAAATCCATCAATATGATGTCTACAAGAGACACACCTTAATGACAAAGACAAAAATAGACTGAAAATCAAAGGTTGGGATAAGATATATCAAGCAAATGGCAAGCATAAAAGAGTAGGAGTTGCAATATTAATTTTTGATCAAATTGACCTTAAGAAAAAAACACAATACGAGACAAAGAAGGACATTATATAATGATTAAAGGATCAATTGAACATGAAGATATAGCCATAATAAATATCTATGGACCCAGTGAAAGAGCACCAAAATACATAAATCAGACTTTGAAAGAGTTGAAATGCCAAACAGATAACTCTACAGTCATAATGGAAGACATTAATACACAACTTTCAATGAAAGAACAACTGGAAAGAAACTCAACAAAGATGCACAAGAGCTAAACAATATAATCAACCAACTTCACCTTAGAGAGATCTACAGAGCAATTCACCCAGTAACAGCACAATATACATTCTTTTTCAGTGTACAGGGAACATTTTCCATGATAGACCATATGTTAGGCCATAAAGCAAGCTTTCATAAACTTAAAAACATTGAAATACTTCAAAGCATCTTCTCAGATCACAATGCTATCAAATTAGAAATAAACAATAAGAAGATCAATGAAAAAAGAGTAAACATATGGAAACTGGAAACTGAAAAACACCATCCTCAAGAAAGACTGTGTAAGAGAAGAAATAAAAATTGAAATTGAAAAGTTCCTTGAATCAAATGAGAAGGAAAACACAACATACCAAAATCTTTGGAACACAGCAAAAGCAGTGATCAGAGGCCAATTTATAGCAATAAATGTACACATCAAAAAAGAAGAAAGAGCCAA
>NW_006942656.1:0-1211 GCF_000298275.1 Orycteropus afer afer | reverse complement strand
ATTCAGACTCATAGCAACCCCATAGAACAGAGTAGAACTGCCTTATATGGTTTCCAAGATTATAAACCTTTATAGAAGAAGATTGACTCATCTTTCTCCTGTAGAGAAGCTGGTGGGTTCAAACTGCCAAACTTTTGGTTAGCAGCCAAATGCTTTAAGCACTATTCCCTCAATCATGTAGTTTTCCTATGATATTTATGGAAGAGCAAGTAATAATGTGTGGAGCATGTAAAGTGATGTTTACGTTCTCAACATCGCTTTAAGGGCTTCACAAACATTAACTTAAATAATCTTAACAGATTTGTGAGGTATTTATCCATATGAGAAACAGAGGATAAGTGATTTGGTTAAGGTCATACAAATAGTACTTGAACTCAAGCTATTTGCTTCCAGGAGCCAGGCCATGAACTATCTTTTTACATATATAGCCTGCATAGCAGAACATATATACACATGATTGAAAGCCAGTGGAAACTTTTTTTTGTCCTTGTTGTCATTTTCATTTATAAGAAGATGTATATAGTTGTTTCTACATAAAATTTAGGGAGCTCTGGTAGTGTAATGTGTAAGGCACTTAACTACTAACCAGAAGGCTGGTGGTTCAAACCCACCAGCCACTCCTTGGAAGGAAGATGGGTCAATCTACTTCCGTAGTGATACTGCCTCGGAAACCCAAGGAGGGGTCGCTATGAGTCGGGTCCGACGCAATGGCACATAACAACAACAACAACAACAACATAAAATTTAAGAATATACTGGAGAAAAGTAAACTCCTTAATTTACATAAATTACGCATGTAAAAACTGGACAATGTATATGGAAGACCAAAAAAAAATTGCATTCATTTGGATTGTGGTGTTGGTGAAGAATACTGAATGTCCCATGGACTGCCAAAAGAACAAACAAATCTGTCTCCGAAGATGTATAAACCATAATGCTCTTTAGAAGCAAGAAAGGCCAGACTTTGTCTCTCCTACTTTTGGTCATGTTATCAAGAAGGACCAGTCCCTGGAGAAGGACATCATATTTGGTAAGGTGGAGGATCGACAAAAGAGGGGAAGGCCCTCAACAAGATGGATTGACACCATGGCTGCAGTGATGGGCTCACGTATAGCAAGGATCACGGAGCTGGCGTGGGACCAGGCATGGTTTCATTCTGCTATACTTAGGGTCGCTATGAGCCAGAAGTAACTACACGGCACATACCAACC
>NW_006942655.1:0-1206 GCF_000298275.1 Orycteropus afer afer | reverse complement strand
CTGGCAGTTCAAACCCACCAGCCACTCCTCAGAAGGAAGATTGGGCAATCTACTTCCGTAGAGATACTGCCTCAGAAAACTAAGGAGGGGTTACTTGAGTCAAATCAACTCCACGGCAGTGAGGTTTTTTTTTTTTTTTTTGTATGATCCCTTTAACCCCAGCAAGGTAATTCTACTTGCCATAGGGATCAACATTAGGCTGATCAGATGGGATGCTGCTTTCAGGACATCATGTTAAGAGAGGGTGACAAAAGTATATCTGGCTTCTTCAAACCAGACCTTGACTTTCTCTCTTCAGCCACTTCCAAGGCCTGAGATCCCAGGACCAAAAAAAAAAAAAAAACCCACCACAGCAAACCCACTGCCATCAAGTCGATTCCAACTCATAGCAACTCTATAGGACAGAGTACAACTGCCGCCATAGGATTTCCAAGGCTGTAAATTGTTATGGAAGCAGATGTCTCTTCTTTTTTTCACAGAGTGCCTGGTGGGTTCAAACTGCTGACCTTTTAGTTTGAAGTCAAATGCTACTGTGCCACTAGAGCTTCTTGATCCCAGGGCCGACCTTTGGAATCCAGATACGGTGGACGGTGGAGGGGCTGCAGGGAGCTTGTCTGCAGAAGCAGCCAGGGAGATGACCAATGCTAAAGAAAAGAAAGGTAGGCCTTCAAACCAACCTCAAAGACAGAGCTTCTAAGGTTGGAATGTCGAAAAAGGGCAAGAATCTACCCCTGACGGTGTCCTAATGAGAGAGGAGGTTGTATGGACAAGCTGAAAATGCACTTTCACCAAACAGCTCCCTGACGCGGCTGTGTAACATACTGATTAGAGGCCTAGAATGCTTTTGTTTGAATCTTGGCTCTTCCATGTATCAGCTGTGTGACCTTGGTCAAAGTACAGGTAGTCCCCAACTTATGACACATTCAAGTTACAATAAACAGCACTTAGGACCATCAGTCTAAAACATTGCATCTTCCTGGGAGGAAGTTACAGGGAAAATGCACGCAGGAGATATGGAAAAATTGCTGAGTTATACGAACATATTCCAAGCATTTGATTAGGATACTATGATGGAAGAGATTGGTGGAAAAATTTTGTCCATATGGGAAGAATGCTGAATTTAGAACTTGATACTAGGAGCTCTGGTAGCATAGTGCCTAAGACACTTGACTGCTAACCAGAAGGCTGGTGGTTCAAACCCACCAG
>NW_006942654.1:0-1135 GCF_000298275.1 Orycteropus afer afer | reverse complement strand
GAAGAGATGCCTCTAGCTTCAGTGGGCCAGGAGCAAGAGGCAGAGCTGAAGCCCAAGGTCGAGGGCCTTTCACCCAGCCCCTAGTGCCTGGTACTTTGAACTCGGACTTAAATCTTCCAAATGTTAAGAATAAACTCCTGTTTGTTAAGGCCATCCCATCTGTGACATATTCTTGTCAGAGTGGCACAGGGGTAACCACAACACTATCCTTAAAAACTGAAAAAACAAGTTCCAGTAAGATGGTGGACTAGGCAGAAAGACTGCACACTCTTCAACAAAGAAAAGGGAAACCAATTAACACAGACACAGAAGGTAATCCTGGACCCCTGAGCCTCGAAGGGAAGGATATAGAAGTGGACTAAACCCCAAGTAGCAAAAGAATTTGCATGAAAATACCACAAAAGGAGACAGATGGAGCTGCAGTCTGGCAGGGATCCTGACAGCACGCACAGCTTGGAGAGTGCAAAGTGGTGGTATGACCTAAGAATTAACCTAAAAATCAGTCCTGCTAACCAGGGACTGCACAGAGGACAGCTCTGATGGCTGGGGAGTAAACGGAGAAGGTGAAGAGAAAGGCAGGGTGAGCTGTGGACTTTTGCCGGTCCGGAAGGCACCGCCATTTTGAATGTTACAAGCGGCTTGACCATTTTGGATATTTAAAGAGACAGTGCTCTCCAAGATTCCAGGAGCTTAGGAAGAGGTTCTGCTTTCCAGCAACCCCAAGGACACTCCAGACCTGCAAGACTGAAAAGGTGCGACATTCCTCGTTACTCTTATACCCCACACCTGCTTGGTGAACGGAGGTGCAGGCATCCCCCACTCCCACCTACCTTCTGGGCCCACAGGAACTCCATCACATTCTGTGTGCTCAGACGGAGCCTGGATGCCCTGCCCTGTCCTCCACCGATTATTTTTTTCCTCTTTATTTATTTAAATAATCTAACTGAGTAGGAGACAGCAACAGTCCCCATAAGACACAACTACACCCACAACTCCTGCAACTTTACTTATCTTCAGAGGATTGAGAGACAGATCGAAGAAAACACAGAAAAAACCTTAGAAGAATTTTGGAAGAAAATACAAGAACAAAATGACAAAATAAAGGAAAAATTAGAAATGATTCTAAATCTACAGA
>NW_006942653.1:0-1212 GCF_000298275.1 Orycteropus afer afer | reverse complement strand
TCATCATAGTGACGAATCTTCTCATTTGCATACCCATAATGCCATGGGAAAAATTGCTACGGTTTAAAGACAAAACTTGAAGGTTTCTTTCAAATCTCTACCTCAAGGAATGACACTTGTTTCGACACTATCGACTACAAGAGATGCGGCAGCAATTTGACTTTGTGTTAATTTTCACCCTCTGTGTACCAGGATTGCTGATCGCTGACCCCTTGTGGCTCCAAAGAGCTTGGCATGTTTCTTTCTGCTTCTGCCACTTAAGTTTTTTGTGTTTTGCAGAAAACTTAAGTCGGAGGGAGGGAAGTGTGGATCCTTGACTAATTTTTGGAGGCTCTGTATATACAGAGCTGAGTTCACTGAGTGTAATAATAGATGGTGCATTTACTTTCACCGCCACCCTGCAAATTTTCCATGTTTGTTCTGTGCAAGTTCTGTGGTAAAGTGGTAGTGCTTTAGGGACTTAACTGCTATCGAGAAGGCTGGTAGTTCAAACCAACCAGCCACTCTTTGGATAGAAGTTTGGGCAGTGTAAGGACGGTAACCATGATGAGGATGGCAAATGAGCCCAGCAGTGTTTCACTGTGAGTCAGAACCGACCTGGCCGCAACTATTGTAAGATCACCATGTGGAGCTGTTGTTTCTTTATGTGCTTTGCTAGTCACGCTGGTGTCGGACGTGGTAATATTTCCATTCAAATGCAGATGGGCAAGTGGACTGGGTGCACTTTGAGGCGTCTAGGACAACGCTAAAATGGACATGCTTCAATGCTGACCCAGGCACCCTTCATAGGATATCATATTTATTTTCCACTTCACTAACCTATTCTAATTTTTTCCATAAGTGCTTATGCCATCATCTGTTCCCTAGGACAGGAAATGCTGGTCAAAGAAAATTGCACAGTCAATGTCTCATGTCAGTGATGCCCATTTTTGCTTTTCTCCTGAGTCAGGTGCAAATAGGGAGCTCTGGTGGCGTAGTGCCTAAGGCATTTGACTACTAACCAGAAGACTGGCTGTTCAAACCCACCAGACACTCCTCGGAAGGAAGGTTGGCCAATCTACTTCCTTGGAGACATTGCCTTCAACCCCAAGAAGGGGTCGCAATGAGTCAGATCTGACTCGACGGCAGTGGGTTTAGTTGGGTTTTTTGGTGCAAGTCCAAATGTACTCTCCCCTCAGCAGGATGTGCACGGTCCCACTGTGTCATATGCTC
>NW_006942652.1:0-1180 GCF_000298275.1 Orycteropus afer afer | reverse complement strand
GTGAACTGGGAGGGAGGGGAGGAGGAAGGTAGGCAGACCAGTGGCCGTGGAGCCGACCCTGACTCACAGCACCCCCTGTGTGTCAGGGTGGACTTGCACCCCACGGGGGATCAGTGACTGATCTTTCAGTCTTCCCATGTGTCTCTGGGTGGTCTTGAACTACCAACCTTTCAGCTGGCAGCCAAGTGCGTCAATTGTATGTACCACCCCGGGATTCTAAGAAGGTAGGCAAGGTTAGAAGATGGCCTGATTTGATTTCTCTGATGGAGGAGGTGTTATCATTCCCTAAAGCCTTAGGCCCCAAAGCGGGTGTGGGGGGGAGTCTTACCTATGGTTCACATTTGAGGCCAGTCTCTTGGGGGATGGTCAAGGTTGTTGGCTACTGATGCTGTTCTTACACTTACAGAAGCTGGCAAGTTCAACATTCTTGGATCAAACATCAATCTGAAGGCATTATGATCTCAGATCATAACGCTATCAAATTAGAAATCAACAATAGGAAGATGAACAGAAAAAGAGTAAGCACATGGAAACTGAACAACACCCTACTTGAGAGAGACTGGGTAAGAGAAGAAATCAAAATTGAAATTCAAAATTCTTTGAATCAAATGAGAATGAAATCAAAACATATCAAAATCTTTGAGACATAGCAAAAGCAGTGATCAGAGGCCAATTTATAGCAATCAATGCACACATCAAAAAGAAGAAAGAGCCAAAATCAACACTTTAAACCAACATCTCCAGCAATTAGAAAAATAACAGCAAGAAAAGCCTACAGTCACCATAAGAAAGGAAATAATCAAGATACAAACAAAAATCAATGAAACAGAAAATAGAAGGGCAATAGGAAAAATCAACAAGACCAGAAATTTGTTTTTTGAAAAGATCAGTAAAATTGGCAAACCACTGGTAAATTTTACAAAGGATAAGAGGGAGAGAATACAAATAACACGAATAAGAAACAAAATGGGTGACATCACACAGAACCAACTGAATTAAAAAGGATAATATAAGGATATGGAGAGCTCTGGTAGCATAGGGCCTAAACGCACTTGACTGCTAACCAGAAGGCTGGTGGTTCAAACCCACCAGCCACTCCTTGGAAGGAAGATGGAACAATCTACTTTCGGAGTGATACTGCCTCAGAACCCAAGGAGGGGTCGCTATGAGTCGCATCTGA
>NW_006942651.1:0-1212 GCF_000298275.1 Orycteropus afer afer | reverse complement strand
ATATCTATATCTATATCTATATATATATATATATAAAGAATAAAGAGAGAGAGAGAGAGAGCTCTGGTAGCATGGTGACTAAGGCACTTGACTGCTAACCAGAAGGCTGATGGTTCAAACCCACCAGCCACTCCTCAGAAGGAAGGTTAGGCAATCTACTTCCATAGTGATACTCTCTCGAAAACCCAAGGAGGGGTCACTATGAGTTGGGTCTGACTCAATGGCACATAACAACAACAACATATGTGTGTGTGTGTGTGTGTGTGTGTGTATACACCCAAGGGTCCTACCTACTTTGGGTTCCATCTCTTCTCTAAATGTGCTATGCTCTGTCTCACTGACTTGCCTGCCATCACAGTGGTCTTCCAGTCCCTATTATCTATATATTCCCTCTCACAACAAGGCTTTGTCCAGATAGGGCTCTTTGCCTGAAAACTATTTCTTCCCCACTTCTCCTATTTTGGGAGCTCTGGTGGTATAGTGCCTGAGGCATTTGACTGCTAACTAGAAGGATGGCAGTTCAAACCCACCAACTACTCTTTGAAAGGAAGACTGGGTAATACACTTCCTTAGAGATACCGCATCAGAAACCCAAGGAAAGTTTGCTATGAGTCAGAATTGACTCTATGGTAGTGAGTTTTTTTTCCCCCCTCTTATTTAAGGAGCTCTGGTGGTGCAGTGGTTAAGGCATTCAGCTGCTAACGAAAAAGTCTGCAGTTTGAACCCACCAGCCACTCCTTGGGAAAAAGATGAGGCAGTCTGCTTCCATAAAGATTTACAGCCTTGAACTCAAAATCATTTGGGAAAAAAAGGGGGGGGTGGGGGCCCAGGTTTGCTGGTCCGATAGAGCCTGGTGGAACCACTGAGACTGTAGTCTCTAGCTGCCCTTCAGGTCTGGAATTGAACCCACGCCTGTGGCTTCCAGCCAAACAAAAGACAGGCATATAAGTTGAATATTCACCTGAGGTAGATACACTCCTTGGAGAGAACAATCATGGGAGAAAGAAGGGCTGTTCATGCACAGGAAGATGGCTCAGGGGGCAGGAATGCATGGAGGGATGGACACAAAGAAGAGGTAACTATTGGGAGGAAGTTGGAGGGGAACTGTTGCATTGTGGTAAATTATAGTCAATGTCATGAGACAAAGTGTATGTGAACTGCTGTATGGAAAGTGAATTTGTTCTGTAAATTTTCACCCAAATCACAATTAAA
>NW_006942650.1:0-1212 GCF_000298275.1 Orycteropus afer afer | reverse complement strand
GCCAGCCGTCTGGTTAGCAGGCAAGTGTCTTAGCCACTATGCTACCAGAGCTCCCTAAATAAAATCCTAGCCAATAGAATTCAATATTATATCAAAAAAATAATACATCATGACCTAATTGGATTCATACCAGGTACACAAGGAGGGTTCAACGTTAGATAAACAATCGATGTAATCCATCACATAAGGAAAACAAAGGAAAAGAACCACATGATCATATCAATTCATCCAAAAAAGGCATTTGATAAAATCCAACACCCATTCTTGATAAAATCTCTCAGTAAAACAGGAATAGAAGAGAAATAGCTCAACATAATTAAGAACATATATGCAAAATCAATAGCCAGCATTGTTCTCAATGGAGAGAAAGTGAAACCATTCCCCCTGTTAATGGAAACCAGACAAGGATGCCATCTATCAGCACTCCTATTCAACACTGTATTGGAAGTCCTAGCAAAGGCAATAAGGCAAAAAAGGGAAAAATGGGCATTGAAATTGCAAAGAAGACAACTATCTATTTTCAGGAGATATGATCCTATCCATAGAAAATCCCAGAGACTCAGCAAGAAAACTACTAGAACTGATAGAAAGATTTAGGAAAGTACCAGATCAATATACAAAAGTCAGTTAGCTTCCTCTACATCAACAAACAGATCTCTGAAAAAGAAATAAAGAAAACAATAAGATTTACAATAGCTACTATAGAGATAAAATGCTTAGGAATAAATCTTACCAGGCACACAAAATACATATACAAAGAAAACTACAAAACACTACTACAAGAAATTGTAAGTAACCTACATAAATGGAAGAATATACCATGGTCAAGGATAGTAAGCCTGAATCTTGTGAAAATGCAATACTGCATAAAACAATCTACCTATTCAATGCAATCCTGGTCCAGATTTCAACATTCAACATGAGATGAAAAAAAAAGACAATCACTAATTTCCTATGGAAAGGAAAGAAACCTTGGATAAGCAAAGCCCTACTGAAGAAGAATAAACAAGAGGTCTCATACTCCCCAATCTAGAAACCTACTGTAAAACCGAACCCAGTGTCTGGAGTCAGATCCGACTCATAGTGACCCCTCCTTGAGTTTCTGAGGTTGTATCACGATGGAAGTAGATTTCCCAACCTTCCTTCTGAGGAGTGGCTGGTGGGTTTGAACCTCCAGCTTTCTGGTTAGCAGTCAAATGCCTTAGGCACTAT
>NW_006942649.1:0-1173 GCF_000298275.1 Orycteropus afer afer | reverse complement strand
AAGAATAAATACTATACAGTCTGCAGTATGGATTACACCTCAACATAAAATGAAAATCCTCACACCTGGACCATTAAGTAACATTACAGGAAATGGGGGAAAGATTGAAGTTGTCAAAGATTTCATATTACTTGGATCCACAACCAACACCCATGGAAATGGCAGTTAAGAAATCAGACAATGTATTCCTCTGGGCAAATTTGCTGCAAAAGACCTCTTTTAAGCACTAAAGAACAAAGATGCTTCTTTGAAGACTAAGATGCACCTAACCCAAGCCATGATATTTTCAGTTGCCTCAGATGCATGTGAAAGCTGGACATTGAATAAGGAAGACCAAAGAAGAGTAGATGCTTTTGAGTTGTGGTGTTGGTGAAGAATACTGAAAGTACCATGGACTACCAAAATGAACAAATCAGTCCTGGACCAAGTGCAGCCAGAATGCTCCTTGGAAGCAAGAATGGCCAGACTTCATCTGACTTACTTTGATCGTATTGTCAGAGGGGCCCATTGCCTGGAGAAGGATATCATGGTTGATAAACTGGAGGGTCAGCAAGAAAGGGGAAGGCCCTCAATGAGATGGATTGACACAGTGAGTGCAACAACGGGCTTAGGTATAGCAAGGAGTGTGAGGCTGGCACAGGACCAGGCAGTGTTCCATTCTGTTGTACATAGGGTTGCTGTGAGTTGGAGCCGACTCCACGGCACCTAACAACAACAACATAGATCATTCTTAAAAAGAGCATACTGCTCAAGGCAGATCTCTTTTTACTGGTTAAGCTAGTAAAATAATGGTTTCATTGTTTGATTTTAAGAAGACTCCAAGTGGTGAAACCCCTGAGACTATGGCCCTGGGTTCTTCTTCAGGCCTGGAACTGGGCTCACTTCCTTTACTTAACTCTCAGCCAAACAATAGAAAGGCCCATGAACAGAACACCTACCCCAGGAGGATGCACCCCTTAGAATAATCAACCCAATCAACTGGGAGAGATCAGAAGGGCAGCATTTGCACAGTAGGAAAGCTAGACAGACAGGAATGCATAGGTAAGAAGGACACAGGGAAGGAGTCTTCACAGGGAGGAGATGAGAAGAGAGCTGTTTATTTTGGGGATTGTAATCAGTGCTGAGAAATAAAATGTGGAGAGGAAAACAAATCTGCTTTGTAAATTTGACCCA
>NW_006942648.1:0-1212 GCF_000298275.1 Orycteropus afer afer | reverse complement strand
GTTTCCATCTTTTGGCTATTGTAAATAGTGCTGCGATGAACATAGATGTGCATATATCTGTTCTTGTCATGGCGCTCACTTCTTTAGGGTATATACCCAGTAATGGAATGGCTGGGTCAAATGGTATTTCTAATTCCAACTTTTGAAGGAATCGCCAGACTGCTTTCCATAATAGTTGTACCATTTTACAGTCCCACCAGCAGTGTATGAGTGTCCCGATCTCTCCACAACCTCGCCAGCATTTGTTATTTTCTGTCTTGTTGAACTTTGCTACTAGTGCTAGAGCATTCCCAATCACTTTTAATCAGAGAGATGCATTTAAAGTACAATACATTTGAATTTTCAATATAAAATCAGAGAAATACTAAAGAGCACATCAGTGCTTAACCCTAAAAGAAGTTGGGCACTCACACACTTATGAAGATAAGAATTGATAGAAACTTTTTAGAGGACAATTTGGAAATGTGAGCAAAAAGATTTGAAATAAGAATATACTCTGACTCAGTCATTCCAAGTATATGAATCTATTCTAAGGAACACTTAAGGAGACACACAGAAATATTCCTCTGTATTAATTAGCCTCATGTTATTTACAACAGAGTTTTTTAGACTATCTGTGGTAAAGGACCAGTTTTTCCCCTATTTTCTCATGGACCAATTCTTTTGTAAAATGCAATAAATATGAATTAATATAAGAAATAAAATGCAAAATATACATGCAGATCTTTGAATATTAAGATTGAGCCATTATACATTTTTGTTATGTTCAGCAGTCTCAATATGTTTTCCTACAATAATATTTATTTATTTTTACAATGCAATTTAAAAGCTATAAAAATTTCTCTGCTTACTCTTGGTATATATTTCTCCATTCTTTCTCCTCAAATATTTGTTTAAGTAGTGTATGTGTTTCAGAAAAGTTTAACATAATCTCATTTTAATAAATCAAAATAAGGGCTTTCTTCTGATTGGCACTAACTAAAGCTCTTTGACTTCAATTGTAATGAATTTTTAACATGATATGGTTCTTTTTATTTAGCTTGAATTTTTTCTGTGATTTTATCTCACTTCATTTTCTATCAGTCAGTTATATATAAACAGAAGCCTATAGCTTACAGTTAATGATTCTTCCTCCAATCCTGATACCACGTTTTTCTTCATGTAGTCCAGCTTCTCGGATTATTTGCTCAGCATATAGATTGAATAAGTGTG
>NW_006942647.1:0-1212 GCF_000298275.1 Orycteropus afer afer | reverse complement strand
GAGTGAAGTTATTGGTGGAGAAGGTGGGAGTGGAAAAAGGAAAGCTTGCTTTTACTAGAGGCGGTTTCTAGGGCTTTGAGTGGGCTGCTACTGATGACATTGTACTGTTATTTACAGGCCCGCAGCTCAATTTCAGGAAAAACTCCAGTTTTTAGGGGTCTGCCACTTTCCGCCAGACTCAGACACATGCAAAAACCCTGCTCCCAAGGCCCCTTGGAATCAAAAAGCTGACCCAAGTCAACTTCCCATGTCTGTGATCCCCCACAGGTGTTTCTCTCTCCACCCTGCCTGCCTGCGGTGCCAGGCCAACCTGCCCAGACTGCAATCAGCTCAGGAGTTTGTCTGTGAGTCCACCCACCTGTGGCACCAAAGATGTGCTTGGTTTCAGCTGCGCTGGAGTTGGGAGAGTGCCTGCTAGTAATCTGTGGTTCAATGTTAGTGATAATGTCAAGCACAGACTTCTCAGTGTCACTAAGCTGACCCACTGAGGGGGGAGTGAGCCCACCCTCCTGGAGCACCAATGGTCTCTCTGCCTGGGTTTCAGTGGTGCTGGACATGCTTGTTTGCACCTAGCTAACCCAAGTTACCGATAAAATCAGGTGCTGAAAGTAGATCCTTGGGGTGATCGCTGGTATGCTGGTGTGGTCACTGGTATGCTGATATGGAGTGTCTTCTGCCTTGATCCAGGGAGGTCTCGGATGGCTGTTCTCACCTGCTGGTCACTCCCCCAGGGAAGTCTCTAATGTCCTTTCTCTGCTGCCTGTCTGCGTTCCACAGGGTAGATTTTCTTTAGTTTCTTCCCCTGTACCTTTCCTCTAAGTCTACTCCTCTGAGTTTGGTGCACTCTGACTCAGTGAGTTGTTCAGAGCACCAAAATCCCTAATTGAAACTGCTGTACTTAGTTTTTCAAGCACTAAGATTCTAGAGGGAAATAGCGTGGTGATTACTGATGAGACTCCATTTTGAATCCATTATTTTGCTAATCATATTTCTATTCTATTATGTTCACCTTTGGAATTTTATCATTCATATTTAACCTAATAAAGATTAAAGTTAAATAATATTATAATACAAAGCAAATAATACAAACACCTTACAACATGTTAACTCTGCATATGTTGTTGTTGTTGTTATGTGCTGTTGAGTTGGACCCGACTCTTAGTGACCCCTCCTTGGGTTTCCAAGGCGGTATCACTATGGAAGTACATTGCT
>NW_006942646.1:0-1212 GCF_000298275.1 Orycteropus afer afer | reverse complement strand
CCTTCTCCGTTTGTTCCCCAGCCACCGTGCACAGTCTTCTGTGCAGTCCCTGGCTATCAGGGTGATTTTTAGGTTAATTCTTAGGTCCCACCAGCACTCGGGAATCTCCAAGCTGTCTGTGCCGTCAGTATCGCTCAGGATCGCTGCCAGACCACAACTCCGTATGTCTCCTTTTTTGGTATTTTCACACAAATTCTTTGCTAGTTGGGGTTTAGTTCACTTCCATATCCTTCCCTTCAAGACTCAGGGGTCCAAGATTATCTTCTGTGTCTGTGTTAATTGGTTTCCCTTTTCTTTGTTGAAGAGGGTCTGTGCAATCCTTCTGCCTAGTCCGCCATCTTGCCGGAACCCCTCTAGGAATTTTTTTTTTATTTCACTTTTTATTTCTTCTATTACCCAGTAGTTTTTGAGCAGTGTATTGTTCAGCTTCCACATTTGATGTTTTTTCCTTGATGTTCCTGTTATTAATTTCTAATTTTATAGCATTGTGGTCCGAGAAGATGTTTTGTAGTATTTCAATGTTTTTGTTTTTAAATTATTGAGGCTTGTTTTATGTCCTAATATATGATCTTTTCTAGAGAATGATCCATGTGCACTGGAGAAGAATGTGAATTTTGTTTTTGTTGGGTAGAGTGCTCTGTATGTCTATGAGGTTGAGTTGGTTGATTGTGTTGTTGAGTTCTTCTGTATCTTTATTGAGTTCTTTCTAGTTGATCTGTCCCTCCTTGAAAGTGGTGTGTTAAAGTCTCCTACTACTACTGTAGAGTTGTCTATTTTCCCTTTCAATTCAGTTAATATTTGCTTCACGTATTTTGGAGCACTTTCACTGGGTGCATAGATATTTCTTATTGTAATGTCTTCTTGGTCAATTGACCCTTTCAGCATCATATAGTGACCTTCTTTGTCTCTTATGTTGTTTTTCACCTTAATGTTTATTTTATCAGAAATTAATATTGCCACTCCTGATGTTTTTTGGTTACTGTTGGCTTGGAATATTTTTTTCCACCCCTTAACTCTTAATTTGTTTTTATCTTTGTGTCTAAGCTGGGTCTCTTATAAGCAGCATATCTATGGGTCTTCTTTACTTATCCAGTCTGCCACTCTCTTTCTCTTGATTGGTGTATTTAGTCCATTCACATTGAGTGTAATTAGTGATAGTTATGCATTGATTGCTGCCATTCTATTGTGGATTTTTTTTTTTTTTTTTTTTTT
>NW_006942645.1:0-1212 GCF_000298275.1 Orycteropus afer afer | reverse complement strand
GAGCAAGAGACTGGCATGAGAGATGGCAGTAGCAGAGCTGAGAGACCAGCATGAGATAGTGACAGTCTTACCAGCTCATGGAGGAGAAAGCTTGATGCCTTTGGTTAGGCAGCTTACTGGCAGAGTGGGTTGCCTTCGGGCATTAATTGGTAGAAAAGACTGGCATGAAATGGAGTAGCAGGTTGGCTGGCCCATGAAGCAAGAAAGCTGAATATCTGGGGACAGGAAGATTTCCAGTAGAGTGGGTTGCCTTCAGCATTAATTGTCAGAAGTGGAGAGACCAAGGAAATGGAAGCAGAGCTGCCTCAGCCTGAAAGAATAGGACCATGGCCTTTGGGGGTGGAACCACCAGAGTCCCCTAGGTTTCAAAGAGCCAGGCCTTCACCACCTTGGTTCTAGAGTGGGGGGCTGCTCATTCATGTGAACCAGTGGGATGGAGCCATAGCCTCTGCCCAAGAGTGAGGGGTGGGGCTGCCATGCCCAAGAGGGAGAGGAACAGGGCCCACCAGGGCAAGGGGGTGAGGTCACCACTTAGAGGAATGAGGGGACTGGAGCCACCCAGTGAGAGAGATCTGTACAGAATCCACCCACCCAATGAAGATTTGTACAGATGCAAAGTTGACAAGGGGTGTAATTGTGGCAGTTCAGTTTGTGTGTCAAATTGACTGGGCCTGGTTGAGGGCCTGGGCACCTGAATGTAACTATTCCCCATGATGAGACTGGTAATCAACTCCGTGGTGGAATCTACTGGGAGCAGCTGAGTAGCTGCCTTACGGAATGTGGTCTGCTTCTTGTATATAAGCAGAAGCCTTGGGGAATGGTCTCTGGCTTATGGCACGCTTGGACCCTGCATGCAGCCATGTCATTGTTCAGAATCCTATCATGCTCTGCTGACCTTGGAACTTACAATGGACTTAAATAAATGGCCTGCTGTCTGATTTGGTAATATCAGGACTGTGCCTTTTTATTTGTCAAGCTTGGGCTTGTTAGTGTCACCAGCCAGTAGTTGCCTGAGTGAAGAGATGCCTCTAGCTTCAGTGGGCTGGGAGCAAGGGGCAGAGCTGAAGCCCAAGGTAGAGGGGCTTTCACCCAGTCCCTAGAACCTGGCAATTTGAACTCAGACTTCTAGCCTCCCAAACTGTAAGAGGATAAACTCCTGTTTGTTCAAGCCATCCCATTTGTGGTATATTCTTGTCAGAGCAGCACTAGCTA
>NW_006942644.1:0-1167 GCF_000298275.1 Orycteropus afer afer | reverse complement strand
ACCAGAAGGCTGGCGGTTCAAACCAGCCACTCCTCGGAAGGAAGGTTGGGCAATCCTACTTCTGTAGTGATACTGCCTCGGAAACCCAAGGAGGGGTCGCTATGAGTCAGGGCCAATTCCACGGCAAACAAACAACAACAACAACAGGGGCCTTATCATTCTTCATGACATCAATAAACACAGCTATAATCCTACATTTGTTTTATTATTACTTGTTCAATATCTGGCCCCTCCTCTATACTGTAAGCTCCATGAGGACAAAGGCAGTACGTTTTTGTTTTTCTTAAGACTTTACTTCTGGTATCTTTCACAGTGTTTGGCACATAGCAGATATTCAACAAATATATTTTTAAATTGATTCATAAATTTATTGATTCTATGACTTTTAAATTGGAGATAAACAGTAACAGTTGCAACACAGTGTAACTGATCTAACAGGATTGTTACAAGGATTAAATAAGACAATTTATTAGAAGGAACATGGAAATGATAACATATACAAACATTAGTCTTATCATTATACAGTTAGCTAAAAAACAAACTGAGATAATACCACATAAAATCTTTAGGTCAAGGATAAGCCAAGAAAATGTTATTATTCAAGGGGGCATCTTTTCGTTTAGAAAGTATCTGTAAAAAGCTTTCAGAATATAGGATATGCTGACTGGTGATATTCAAGACTGCTCAGCCTTGTAATTGGCAAATTGGAGAATCATTTAGGAGCACATTGTTTCCTACTCATAAATTACAACAATGGCACAATGGCCTTCTTTACCTTGTGGTGGTGTTCTTGCTTGCTGTAGATCGCTGACAAAAGGCGATAGCATTCAAGGCATCCAGTCTCCTCTGACACAATGTGATTGGTCATTTTTTCAGCTTCTTTTGTCTGACCCATCACAGCCAAAACCTGAGCCTGCAAAACCACACAGACCTTGGTTTAGAAGACATGTTATTACTTTATCAAATAATACGTCCCTAAAGAGGCTAGCGGTTCAAACCCACCAGCCACTCCTCGGAAGGAAGGTTGGGCAATCCTACTTCCGTAGTGATACTGCCTCGGAAACCCAAGGAGGGGTTGCTATATGTTGGAATCAACTTGATGGCAGTGGGTTTTTGGTTTAAAGGGTTTACAAAGTTCCGTAGAGGTATATCTAAGTTGTCAATAGC
>NW_006942643.1:0-1157 GCF_000298275.1 Orycteropus afer afer | reverse complement strand
GAAGAAATGGACCAAAACCAAAACAAAACTCACTGCTGTCAAGTCAAACCTGACTCATAGCTACCCTCCTTGGGTTTCCAAGGCGGTATCACTACAGATGTAGATTGCCTAACCCTCCTTCCGAGGAGTCTTGGTGGATTTGAACAACCAGCCTTCTGGTTAGCAGTTTTAAAAACACACTGCTTACATAAACTAACACAGAATGAGGCAGAAAATTTGAACAAACCCATAACAAAAGAAGAAATGGAACAGGACATTAAAAAAAAAAAAAAATTACTAAAAAAGTCTGGCCCATACGGTTTCACTGGAGATTTCTACCACTCATTCAGAGAAAAGCTGACAGCAATCCTCCTCCAACTATTCTAGAACATAGAAAAGAAAGGAATCCTCCCAAATTCCTTTTTTTTCTCCTCAACTGGTTCAGTAAATCTGGCCTTAAATTTTTTTTTTTTTTAAATTTTGATTTGGGTGAAAGTTTACAGAGAAAATTCACTTTCCAAACAGCAGCTCACATACACTTTGTCTCATGACATTGACTACCATTTCCCATAATGCAACAGTTCCCCTCCCACTTCCTCCCCATAGTTACCTCTCTTCCCTGTGTCCTTCCCTCCTGTGCTCTCCTGCTGCCCAAGCTGTCTCCCTGTGCATACGCAGCCCTTCTATTCTCCCACAATTGATCTCTCTAAGGAGTGTATCCACCTAATGTAAACGTTCAGCTCATATGCCTGTCTTTTGTTTGGCTGGAAGCCACAGGAGTGGGTTCAGTTCAGACCTGAAGGGCAACTAGGGGCCATAGTCTCTGTGTTTCAATCTGGCTCTATTAGACCAGCAAACCTGGTCCTTTTTTTTTTTTTTTTTTTAATTTTGAGTTTTGTTCCACATTGTTCTCCCACTCTATCCAGGATCTCCTACAGAAATCCCTGTCTGAGTGATTGACAGTTGTAGCTGGGCACCATCTAGTTCTTCTGTCTCATAGTCATACAGGATGAGGATTGCATGCTGTACCAATCGCTTGGGCTAATTGTTTCCATGTGTCTTTGATTTTTTTCATTTTTCTTTGCTCTGGATGAGGAGAGACCCATAGTTGCATCTAGATGGCTGCTTGTAAGCTTTCAAGATCCCAGTTGCTACTCACCAAAGTAGGCTGTGGAACA
>NW_006942642.1:0-1213 GCF_000298275.1 Orycteropus afer afer | reverse complement strand
TTTTCAGTGGTATCTTTAACTGGTTTTAGTATCAGGGTGAAGTGAATTTTGGGGAATTCCATCCTTTTCTGTGTTCTGAAATAGTTCGAGGAGGATTGGTGTCAGTTTTTCTCTGAATGTTTGGTAGAATTCTCTGGTGGAACTGTGTGGGCCAGGATTTTTTTTTTTTTGTAATTTTTTTATGACCTAATTTCTTCTTTTGTTATAAGTCTGTTCAAATTTTCTAGCTCAGTCTGTGTTAGTTTAGGTAAGTGCTGTGTTTCTAGAAATCTATTTCTTTTAGGTTTTCAAATTTGTTGGTGTAGAGTTCTTCATAGTATATGGTCATCCTTTTTATTTCAGTTGATTTCAGTTGTGAAGTCACTCATTTCATTTCTTATTCATATTATGTGCACCTTCTCTTTCTTTTCTTAAGTTTGCCAGTAGTTTGTTGACTTTATTAATCTTTTCAAAGAACCAACATCTAGTTTTGCTGATTTTTTTTCTATTGTCTTTCTGTTTACTGTTTCATTTCTTTCTCCTTGAATCTTTATTATTACTTTCCTTCTAGTGACCATAGGATATTTTTGTTGCTCTTTTTTTCTAATTGTTGGGGATGTTGGGTTAAAGTGTTGATCTTGGCTCTTTCTTCTTTTTTGATGCATGCATGTATTGCCATAAATTTCTCTCTCATCACTGCTTTTGCTGTGTCCCAAAGATTTTAGTATGTTGTGCTCTCATTCTCATTTGATTCAAGGAATATATTTATTTATTTATTTATAACACTTTTTTGTGATTTGGGTGAAAGTTTACAGAGCACACTTACTTTTCATACAGCAGCTCACATATACTTTGTCTCATGACATTGACTGAAATTTCCCACAATGCAACAGCTCCCCTCCCACTTCCTCCTTCTTCCCCATCGTTACCTCTTCCCTGTGTCCTTCCTTCCCATGCATTCCTGATGCATGAGCTGTCTCCCTGTGCATAATAGCCTTTCTATTCTCCCATGATTGATCTCTCCAAGGACTGTATCTACCTAACGTTAATGTTCAACTCACTTGCCTGTCTTTTGTTTGGCTGGAAGCCACCCCTGTGGGTTCAATTCCAGACCTGAAGGGCAACTAGGGACCATCATCTCAGTGGTTCCATCAGGCTCTATCGGACCAGCAAAACTTGTTCCTTTTTAAAAAAGAAAATACATATTTTGAGTTTTATTCCACATTGTTCTCTC
>NW_006942641.1:0-1208 GCF_000298275.1 Orycteropus afer afer | reverse complement strand
CTACAAGGATTAGCATCTGTTTGTTGAAATATCTCAATCGATATGCCATCAATTCCTGGAGGCTTGTTCTTCACCAGTTCTTTCATTGCAGCTTTGACTTCTTCCTTCATTACCATTGGTTCTAGATCATATGCCACTTCCTGAAATGGATGAAGATCAATCAGTTCTTTTTGGTACAGTGACTCTGTGTATTCCTGTCATCTTCTCTTGATGTTTCCTGCATCATTCCATATTTTGCCCTTAGAATCTCTCAATATTGCAACTGGAGGCTTAAATTTTTTCTTCAGTTCTTTCAGTTTGAGATGCCAAGCGTGTTCTTCCCTTTTGGTTTTCAAGAGCAGCTCAAGTAGACAAAGCCAATTACTATAATGAAATGTGCAAAGACCTGGAGTCTGACACGGTGGCTGCGATGATGGACTCAAGTATAGCAGGGATTGTGGGGCTGGCGCAGGATCGGGCAGTGTTTCATTCTGCTGTGCATGGGGTTGCTATGAGTCGGAAATGACTTGACAGCACTTAACAACAACAACAACGTAAGGATTAGCGCAAGGCTGGTTAAAGATGTCTCAAACGTCCAACTTTTTGAGCTACTGTACCACTCTATCATGTCTAACATCAATTCCTCCCCCTCTCCTGTTTTGCATTTCATGGTAATGCCTCACAGAGCTCACAAATTGCCAAGGAAATGGTTCACGTGATGGGTGGAGGCTGAAAGCTTGGCAAGTGCCAAGTAGGTAAGTCTAGAAGATTCTCCTCATTCTTGTGGTTGCAGGGGCTGGGACAGATGACAAACTGCAGTCTCAAGTCCAGGGGTGAGATGATGAGGAATCAAATGCAGGATCAAAGCAAGAGAGCCAACTTTCCCAGAACATTCACATGTATGCATTTAAGGAAGGTGGGGAAATCTACTTCCGTAGTGATACTGTCTTGGAAACCCAAGGTGGGGTCGCTATGATTTGGGTCTGACTCAACTGCACATAACAATAAGAACAAGAAACTAAGGGTGGTGACTTGAGTCACCTCCTCCAGAAGGCGGCACTCAAGATACATCCCACCCTAATCAGGCGTAGAAATTAGGATTTACAATACATCACAAAATGGACGACTATGAGTTGTTGTTGTTAGGGGCTATGGAGGCATCTCCAACTCATGGTGACCCTGTGTACAACAGAATGAAACAGTGCCCAGTCCTGTGCCAGCCTCACGAT
>NW_006942640.1:0-1213 GCF_000298275.1 Orycteropus afer afer | reverse complement strand
GACATCAAGAACATCATCCATGAAGAAAGCAAAGGATCATTAAAAAGAGAAGAAAAGAAGAAAAGACCAAAACGGGTGTCAGAAGAGACTGTGAAACTTGCACTTGAATGGGGAGTAGCTAAAGCAAATGGAAGAAATGGCAAGATAAAAGAGCTGAACTGGAGATTTCAAAGATCAGCTCAAGCAGACAAAACCAGTTACTATAATGAAATGTGCGAAGACCTGGAGTTAGAAAACCAAAAGAGAAGACAACGCTCAGCATTTCTCAAGCTGAAAGAACTGAGGAAAAAAATTAAGCCTCAGGTTGCAATATTAAAAGATTCTATGTGCAAAATATTGAATGATGCAATTTTGCTTGCTGAAAGTGAACATAACTTGAAGCACTTACTGATGAAGATTGAAGAACACAGTCTGCAGTATGGATTACATCTCAATATAAAGAAAACAAAAATCCTCACAACTGGACCTAGCAGCATCAGGATAAATAGAGAAAAGACTGAAATTGTCAAAGACTTCACATTGCTTGGTTCTACAATCTATGCCAATGGAAGCAGCAGTCAGGACATCAGACAATGCACAGCACTGGGCAAGCTGTCTGCAAAGGACCTCTTTCAAGTACTGAAGGGCAAAGATGTCTCCTTGAGGACTAAGGTGTGCCTGACACAAGCCATGATATTTTCAATCGCCTCATATGCATATGAGAGCTGGATAACAAATAAAGAAGATTGAAGAATTGATGCTTTTGAGATGTGGTGCTGGATAAGAATGCTGAAAGTGCCATGGACTGCTAAAAGAATTAACAAATATGTCCTGGAGGAAGTGCAGCGGGGATGTTTACTTAGAAGGGAGAATGGCCAGACTTCGTCTCACCTGCTTTGTTCATGTTGTCAGAAGGGACCATTCCCTGGAGAAAGATGTCATGCTTGGTAAGGTGGAGGGTCCATGAAGGAGGGGAAGGTCCTCAACGAGATGGATTGATAACAGCTGCAGCGATGGGCTCAAGTATAGCAGCGATGGCCGAGCTGGTGCAGGACCCGGCGGTGTTTCGTTCTGCTGTGTATAGAATCTCTCTGGGTCGGAGATGACTCTACGGCACCTAACAACAACAACAATTACACGTTTTAGAGTTTTGCCTTCCTACAATCTCCAGGTAAAAGCTTAAGTTAGAAATAAGAGTAGATAAACCCACAGTGCCTGGAGACATATCAACCTT
>NW_006942639.1:0-1154 GCF_000298275.1 Orycteropus afer afer | reverse complement strand
AAAGACAGCTACCTGGCCAACTGACTGGAAGAGATCCATATTTGTACCCATTCCAAAGAAAGGTGATCCCACAGAATGTGGAAATTATCAAACAATATTATTAATATTACTTGCAAGTAAAATCTTACTGAAGGTAATTTAGCTGGATTCAGAAGAGGACATGGAATGAGGAGTATCATTGCTGATGTCAGATAGATCTTGGCTCAAAGCAAAGAACAACAGAAAGATGTTTACTTGTGTTTTATTGACTACGCAAAAGCAGTTGATTGTGTGGATCATAACAAATTATGGGCAACACTGAGAAGAATGGGAATTCCGGAACACTTCATTTTACTCATGATGAACCTGTACATAGACCAGGAGGCTGTTATTCGAACAGAACAAGGGGACACTGCATGGGTTAAAATCAAGAAGGGAGTGCATCAGGGTTGTATTATTTCACCATACTTATTCAATCTATATGCTGAGAAAATAATCTGAGAAGCTGGCTTATATGAAGAAGAATGCAGCATCAGGATTGGAGGAAGAATCATTAACAACCTGGTATATGCTGATGACACAACTTTGCTTGCTGAAAATGAAAATGACTTGAGGCACTTAGTGATTGAAGATTGAAGAATACAGTCTGCAGTATGGATTACATCTCAATATAAAGAAAACCAAAATCTTCACAACTGGACCTATAAGCAACATCACCGACACTGGGAGAAAAGATTGATATTGTCAAAGACTTCACAGTGCTTGTTTCTATAATCGATGCCAATGGAAGCAGCAGTCAGGACATCAGACGACTTATAACACTGGACAAATTGGCTGCAAAGGACTTCTTTCAAGTGCTGAAGAGCAAAGAGATCCATCCCCTTGAGGACTAAGGTGTGCCTGACACAAGCTATGGTATTTTCAATTGCCTCATGTGCATGTGAGAGCTCGACAATGAATAAGGAAGACCAGAGAAGAGTTGATGCTTTTGAGTTGTGGTGCTGGCGAAGAATGCTGAAAGTACCGTGGACTGCTAAAAGAAACTAACAGGTCTATCCTGAAGGAAGTGCAGCCAGAATGCTCCTTGGAGGCAAAAATGGCCAGACTTCCTCTCACCTACTTTGGTCATGTTGTAAGAAGGGACCATTACCTGTAGAAGGTTGTCATGCTTGGTA
>NW_006942638.1:0-1213 GCF_000298275.1 Orycteropus afer afer | reverse complement strand
CCTATACCCATGTTTGCTTTCACTGACAACTCAGTACTGTATATGCAAAAGGGTTCATATTTGTTGTCTGTACTGCCCATGTAACTCTCTATGTGAAAGACATCTTATTTCTTAATATGAATTCGTAAAATTTAAAACAAATCCTGGTTTCCAGAGATTTGATAATGTTTAAACTAGTATTAGAACTAAATGTTATATATTGTCATCTTAAGTAGAATGATCTCTTGTAGTTGTCCTATAATATTTAAATATTATTGATCAGTTTATAGTTTTTATCAAAAATAATTGTGAAGGTGTCACATATTTCAATAGGAAGAATCAAATAAAGGACATAGTATTGTTATACCTGTAATGTTTGGTAAAAATACAGGCCTATTGGTGGGAATGGTGGAAGTCTTTTTCTTTTTAACCTTATCTCTAAAATAACCTTTTTTTTTTTTTTAAATTGTAAGCTTTTGGCTTTAACCATTCAGCATGAGAAACCTGATTTAGAGGAACAGAAAACAAAACTGTTACAACAGGAAGAAGATAAGAAAATACAGCTAGCCAAACTTGAAGAATCTCTTTTAGAGGTAAAGTTTTATCATTCAAGATTTTTTAATGACTTTTTTACTTTAATGAATAAAAATAATTATTTTTTAAAAAATATAATAGTATCTTTACCTTATTCTTAATTGTTTCAAAGGCATATCAAGTATATGTCAAAGTCAAAATTCCAAGAGAAAAGAGTAGATAACTTTTGGAATACAGGATTTTAGAGAGGAATGTTTAAGACAGCAATTTTCAGATAGTAGTTTCTTTGTACTGTATTGTTTCACTAATATTTAATTATCTGTTATACTCAGAATTTCAAGAAGCATTAAAAGCATTAAATCATGAAATTATGATTTAATCAATGTTTTTAAGTTGTTTAGTTTTATTAGATTGATAAAATTAATAAGTAAGAAATTCTTTGATGATGAGACACTATCATACAATAATTTACTAAATCATTTGATATACTGAAACTAAACCTACTGCCATCAAGTCAATTATAGACTAATAGTGACCCTGGAGAAGAGAGTGGGAGCTCTGGTTGCATAGTGGCTAAGGCACTTGACTGCTAACCAGAAGGCTGGCGGTTCAAACCCACCAGCCGCTCCTTGGAAGGAAGGTTGGGCAATCCTACTTCCGTAGTGATACTGCCTCGGAAACCCAACGAGGGGTCGCTATG
>NW_006942637.1:0-1213 GCF_000298275.1 Orycteropus afer afer | reverse complement strand
TGGTTAGCAGTCAACTGCCTTATGCACTACACCACCAGAGCTCCCATTTTGCCCATAGACTCTTTTCAATATTATAACTTGAGGCTTGAATGTTTTCTTCAGTTCTTTCAGTTTGAGAAATGTTGAGTGTATACTTGCCTTTTGGCAAGTTTTCTAGCTCCAGGTCTTTGAACATTTCATTATAATAATTGACTTTGTCTTCTTGAGCCACTCGTTGAAATCTTCTGTTCCGCTTATTTATCTTGTCATTTCTTCTATTTGTTATAGCTACTCTCCACTCAAGAGCAAGTTTCAAAGTCTCTTCTGACATCCATTTTGGTCTTTTCTTTTCCTGCCTTTTTAATGACATTTTGCTTTCTTCATGGATGATGTTCTTGATGTCATCCCACAATTCATCTGGTTTTTGGTCATTGGTGTTCAGTGCAGCAAATCTGTCCTTCAAATGGTCTCTAAATTCAGTGGGATGTATTTTGGTTCTCGTGGACTTGTTTTAATTTTCTTTAGCTTCAACTTGAGGAATTGGTGGGCTGTTCTACAGTCAGCTCCTGGCCTTGTTTTGGCTGAAGATAACAAGCTCCTCCATTGCCTCTTTCAGATGTAGGCAGTGTGATTCCTGTGTGTTCCATCTGGCAAGGTCCATGTGTATAGCTGCTGATTATGTTGTTGCAAAAAGGTATTTGCAATGAATAAGTAATTGGTCTTACAAAATTCTATCATGTGATCTCCAGTGTCATTTCTACCACTAAGGCTATATTTTCCAACTACTGGTGATTCTTTGTTGTTTCTAATCATGTTTAAATCACTAGTCATAATCAATACATCTTGATTGTGTGTTTGATCATTGTCATACTGCAGAAGTTGGTAAAAATCTTGAATTTTCTTTTCTTTGGCTTTAGTGGTTGCATAAATTTGAATAATAGTATTAACTGGTCTTTCTTGTAGGCGTATGGATATTATCCTATCACTGACAGCATTATACTTCAGGACAGGTCTTGAAACATTCTCTGTAATGGTCAATACAACACTATTCCTCTTCAAGTTGTCATTACTGGCATAGTTGATCATATGTCTGATTGAAAATGGCCCAAAACAGTCCATTTTAGCTCACTAATGCCTAGGATATTAAGCTTTATTTGTTCCATTTCATTTTTGACAACTTCTCATTTTCCTGCATTTATACTTCATACATTCCCCATTCCAATTATTAATGGAT
>NW_006942636.1:0-1213 GCF_000298275.1 Orycteropus afer afer | reverse complement strand
GTGTTTTGTTGTAATACCGAGGGGAAAAAAAATTTTTCACTGTTCACCTTCACACCAGAAGCAAATGGCCGAGAGTCGAAGCCAGCCATAGGTGGAGGATTTGAAGAAACTGGGGATGATTTGGTTGTAAAAAAGAGATGGGAAGAGGGCAGGAGGTTGTTGTTGTTGTTGTTGTTGTGTGCCGTCAAGTCAGACCCGACTCATAGCTACCCCTCCTTGGGTTTCCGAGGCAGTATCACTCCGGAAGCAGATTGCCCCATCTTCCTTCCGAGGAGTGGCTGGTGGCAGGGAGCTGTCATCTAAACCTGAAAAGTTATCAAGGGAAAGAAAGGATTGAGTTGGCCGTGTGTGGCACCAGAGGCCAAAGCTCAATTACTGGGAAGAAGTTCAAGGAAGGTAGACTTCAGTTTACCTGTGGAAGACTGTCCCATGAGCAAAGCTGCTAGTTCTCTGCTATGTTGGTGGGTATTGAAATGTTGGGCAGAGGTTGGTTTTGATGAATCCTCTGCCTTTTCAACTCTGTGAGTCCACTGTTTAAAAATGTAGCAACACTGAAGCCGTAAAGGCAAGGCAGCAGATTGAGCTCTTCCAAACCCTGAAGTTTTCAGTTCCTATTTGAATTTGAATCTCAGGTCTGGTAACTAGCTAGCTGTGTGACCTTGAGCAAGTTGCAAAATGTCTCTGAATCTTTGAATCTTCATTGACTGCAGAGCATTGTTATGAAGACTGAATAGCATATGAGTAATGCCAGGCATAGCAATACATGCTCAGTTAAGGAAAAAGAAAAAAAAAAAAAAAAAAAAACTAGATTAAAAAACTATTCAGCTGGGCTAAGTTTTGTGTTTTTGAGGTCTGGGCCTTCTCTGATGGATTAATTCATAAGCACACAGGTGGGACAAAAGGGTGGGATGTCCCCAAGACTTAGTGGTGTTTAAAAGATAGTCCAATGCTTGTTGGATTCTAGGACAGTGGTTGGAGATCGCACAGTAAGTATGTGCCTGAACCCACTCTGGAGTATGTCTGGAGCTATAGGACATTGGCGGGTATCCTAAAGGACTGAGTACTAAAGGCTATGACTCCCTTTTGAAGCTCCAGTTTGGTTAGCAGGACACTGGACAGGTAAGACTTTCCTGTAGGAAACACACAGTAGCACTATATGGATGGTGAAGTGCATAGTACGGATGGTGGGGGGCACCTGAGAGGTAATAGAGAA
>NW_006942635.1:0-1190 GCF_000298275.1 Orycteropus afer afer | reverse complement strand
GAAGTCTCAGCTGGAATATAAACAAATGATTTCAGGGAGATAGGAAATTTATCTCCAAGTTTTTTATACTAGAAAGCATATGCTTTTCATTCAATTGTAAAGCCTTAGTTGTGCAAATATCTGAAAATCATTGTGCCCAAATATGTTTCAGTTGTTCACAAAGATTCATGAAGCCTGAATGAGTCTAGATAGACTCAAATTAAGCATTTAATTTCAAACAAGATAGATAAAATTATTTTAAGCAAGGAATAAATGAAGAGAATGTTGGTAAAATTAGAATTGGAGATATTAGTAAAAGATAAATAGAATCCAGCTTCCTGGAGTTCCGGCAAGATGGCGGACTAGGCAGAGGGACTGCACAGACCCTCTTCAACAAAGAAAAGGGAAACCAATTAACACAGACATAGAAGATAAAATTGGACCCAAGAGCACTGAAGGGAAGGATATAGAAGTGGACTAAACCCCAACTAGCAGAAGAATTTGTGTGAAAATACCAAAAAAGCAGACATACGGAGGTGAGGTCTGGAAGCGATCCTGAGAGATCCCGAAGACACAGACAGCTTGGAGATTCCCGAGTGGTGGTAGGACCTAAGAATTGACCTAAAAGTCATCCTGCTAGCCAGTGAGTGCATGCAGGACTGTGCATGGTGGCTGGGGAAAATGGAGAAGGTAAAGAGAAAGGTGGGAAGAACTGTGGACTTTTGCCATCCAGAGGGTGCCACCATTTTGAAGGTTTAAAAAGCAGCTTGACTATTTTAGATATTTAAAGAGACAGTGCTCTCGCAGATTCCTGGAGCTTAAGAACACGTTCTGCTTTCCAGCAACACCAAGGACACTCAGGACCTGCAAGACTGAAAAGGTAAGAGATTCCTCTTTTTACTCTTATACCCCATACCCGCTTGGTGAAGGGAGGTGTGGCCATCCCCCATTCCCATCTACCTTCTGGGCTTACAGGAACTCCATCACAGTCTGTGTGCTCAGAAGGAGCCTGGGTGCCCTGCCCTGTCCTGCACTGATTTTTATTTCTCTCTTTTTTTTATTTTTATTTTTTTTTCTTTTTCGCTTTCTTTTTTCTGGTGATTAGTTTGCTGGCATTTGTCTGTTTAAAACAACTAATATTATTAATACTTTTGTCCTTTTTATTATTATTCTTAATCTTCCCTTACCAAGTCCTAGTTTTCAGCATTTTT
>NW_006942634.1:0-1213 GCF_000298275.1 Orycteropus afer afer | reverse complement strand
TTGTATCTTTTCACTATACTTATTCAATCTGTATGCTGAGCAAATAATCCAAGAACCTGGACTATATGAAGAAGAACATGGCATCAGGATTGGAGGAAAAATTATTAACAACCTGCGATACACTGACGACACAACTTTGCTTGCTGAAAGTGAGGATGACTTGAAGCACTTACTGATGAAGATTTAAGACTACAGTCTGCAGTATGGATTACCTCTCAATATAAAGAAGATAAAAATCCTCACAACTGGACCAATGAGCAGCATCACAATAAATGGAGAGAAGATTGAGGTTGTCAAAGAATTCACATTGCTTGGTTCTACAATGCATGCCAACGGAAGCAGCAGTCAGGACATCAGACAACTTATAGCACTGGACAAATCAGCTGCAAAGGACCTCTTTCAAGTGCTGAAGGGCAAAAATATCTCCTTGAGGGCTAAGGTGCACCTGACAAAAGCCATGGTATTTTCAGTCGCCTCATATGCATTTGAGAGCTAGATAATGAATGAGGAAGATCTAAGAAGAATTGATGGTTTTGAGTTGTGGTATTGGCAAAGAATACTGAAATTACCATAAGTTGGAGACACTCAACGGCACCTAACAACATAACAACAACAACACCTGACATAAAGGATAAATCAGTTTATAATCCTTCAAAGGGCATATGAGTTTGAGACTTTTATTATACTCTTGGAGATGATGCATTCTATTAAAATGGTTTAAATTTGTCAAATTAATACATCAAAAATATCTCATCTGTTTTGATATAAATCTCTGTATTTGAAACATCTTAACGCCCTGCCGTCAAGTTCGATCCGACTCCTAGCGACCCTTCCTTGGGTTTCCAAGGCAATATCCCTACGGAAGAAGATTGCCCAACCATCTTTCCAAGGTTTGAATGGCCAGCTTTCTGGTCAGCAGTCAAATGCCTTAGGCACTGTGTCACCATATTTTAATGTGTTCATTAAAATATTAATTTCAGCTATAAAAATATCCCTTTCTCATTATTACTTCGCAAAATATAAGACTTTAACACATTACTGTAGTTTTTGAAAAAGTAAATCCTCACATAAATCTGAAAACATTAGAAATTTGCATTTTGAAGCTCATATGGATCGTGGCCTTGGTGACAGAAATAGTGCTGGAACTCGTATGGTAGAATTTTGCAAGACCAACGACTTGTTCATTGCAAACACCTTTTTTCAACAACACAAA
>NW_006942633.1:0-1194 GCF_000298275.1 Orycteropus afer afer | reverse complement strand
TGCCCAACCTTCCTTCTGAGGAGTGGCTTGTGGGTTTGAACCGCCAGTCTTCTGGTTAGCAGTCAAGTGCTTTAGCCACTATGCTACCAGAGCTCCTCTATTTATTTATTCTAGGTTTTTTAATTTGTTGGGGTACAGTCTTTCATAGTATTCTATTATCCTTTTTGTTTCAATTTGTTCAACTGGGATGTAACTCATTTAATTTCTCATTCATGTTATTTGCATTTTCTCTTTCTTTTCCTTAGTTAAATTCCCCACTAGTTTGTCAATTTTGCCTATCTTTCAGAAGAACCCCCTTCTAGTTTTGTTTATTTTTCTGTTTTCTGCTTTGTTAATTTCTGCTTTAATCTTTATTATTTCTGTTCTTTGGAGACTGTAGGCTTCTTTTGTTGCTCTGTTTTCTAATTTTTTGATTTGTTGAGTTAAGACATTGATTTTTGTTCTTTCTTCTTTTTTGATGTATGCATTTATTACTCTAAATTTATCTCTGGGTGCTATTTTTCCTATGTCCCAAAGGTTTTGGTATGTCATGTTTTTATTCTTCCTAGTTTCTAGGAATTATCTTTATTTCAAGTTTTATTTTTTTCTGTTACCCAGTAGTTCTTGGAATGTGTACTATTCAATTTCCATGTATTTGATTTTTCCCCCTAGTGTTCCTATTTCAATGGCAGTTAGTTTGGTTTTTGGTGACTTCCTACTATTGATTTCTAATTTTATAGCATTGTGATCCAAGATTTATATAGGGTGATTGTGTGGCCTCACATATTCTCTGTCCTGGAATATGATTCATGTGCATTGGAAAAGAACGTGTGTTGCATTTTTGTTGGGTGGAATGTTGTGTATTTGTCTATGAAGTCAAGTGGGATGATTGTGTGGTGGAGATGTCCTGTATCTTTGTTGAGTTTCTCTCTAGTTGTCCTGTCCTTCATTGAAAATGGTGTGTTAAAATCTCCTACTAGTATTATAGCATTATTTATTTTCTCTTCAATTCATTTAATGTTTGCTTTATATATTTTGGAGCTCTTTCACTGGATGTACAGATATTTATTATGGTTATGTCCACTTGATCCATTGACTCTTTTATCATTATAAACTCCTTACTTGTCCCTTATGCTGGTTATCACCTTGAAGTCTATTTTATCAGAAATTAATATGGCCAATTCTGCTATTTTTTGGTTATCAGTAGGTTGATAT
>NW_006942632.1:0-1213 GCF_000298275.1 Orycteropus afer afer | reverse complement strand
AAATCTACTGGAACTAATTGAGAGATTTAGCATTGTGCAGGATAACATCCAAAAATCAGTTGTATTCTCCTACACCAGCAAAGAGATAGCTGCAAAAGAAATAAGAAAATCAATACCATTTACAATTGTTACCAAAATAAAATAAAATACTTGGGAATAAATCTTACCAGGAACACAAAAAAACCTGTATAAAGAAAACTATAAAAGACTACTTCAAGAAACCATAAGAGATCTACATCAATGGAAGAACATACCATATTCGTGGATAGGAAGATTGAATGTTGTGAAAATGTCAATTCTACCCAAAGCAATCTATACATTCAATGACAACCCAATCCAGATCCCATCAACATCCTTTAAGATATGGAAAAACCAATCATTAACTTTATATGGAAATGAAAGAGACCTTGGATAAGCAAAGCACTATTTAGAAGAAGAACAAAGTAGGAGGTCTCACACTGCTTAATCTCAAAACCTACTGTACAGCCACATACTCAAAACAGCCTGGTATTGGTACAATGGCAGACATAGACCAGTGGAACAGAATTGAGAACCCAGAAATACATCTATCAACCTATGGTCCTGATCTCTGACAAAGGACTGAAATCTATTACATGGGGAAGAGATGGTCTCTTTAACAAATGGTGATGGCAAAACTAGATATCCATTTGTAGAAAAATGAAACAAGATCTATACCTCACACCAAACACAAAAACTAACTCCAAATGGATCAAAGACTTGCATGTTAAGCCTAAAACTATAAAGTTCCTTAAGGAAAAACTAGGGGCAAATTTAGGGCCCTAATTTATGGGCATGGGAACTCTGGTGGCATAGTGCCTAAGGCATTTGACTGCTAACCAGAAGGCTGGCGGTTCAAACACACCAGCCACTCCTCAGAAGGAAGACTGGGCAATCTACTTCCATAGTGATACGGCCTCAGAAACCCAAGGAGTGGTCTCTATGAGTTGGATCTGACTCGATTGCAGTGAGTTTGAGGTTTTTTGGGGGGTTAATATATGGCATAAATAGACTGTCAAGCATAACCCAAAATGTACAAACAGCTGAAGAAAAACTAGATGAATGGCACCTTCTAAAAATTAAATTTTTATGTGCTTCAAAAGACTTCTCCAAAAGAGTAAAAGGAGAACCTACAGAGTGGGGAAAAAATATTTGGCAATGACATATCCAACAAGGGACTTATCTCTAAAATTTA
>NW_006942631.1:0-1213 GCF_000298275.1 Orycteropus afer afer | reverse complement strand
ATACAGAGCTGCAGTCTGGCAGCGATCCTGATGGCAAAGACAGCTTAGATATTGCTGAGTGGTGGTAGGACCTAAGAATTAACCTAAAACTCAGCCCTGCTAGCCAAGGACTGCTCTGGTGGATGGGGAATAAAAGGAGAAGCAGCGAAGAGGAAGGCAAGTTGAGCTGTGGACTTTTGCCTGTCCAGAAGGTGCAGCCATTTTGAATGTTTACAAGCAGTTCGACCATTGTGGATATTTAAAGCAGCAGCGATTCCCAGGACTTAAGAATAGGCTTCACTTGCTGGGAACCACAAAGACTTTCCACATGCCAATAAATGGAAAGGTGGAATATTCCCCCTTGTTATTCTTTTACTCCACACATTCTTGGTGAATGGAGGTGTGGCCATCCCTCACTCCCACCCACCTTCTAGGCCGACAGGAATCTCATCCCAGTCTGTGGGCTCAGATGGAGCCTGGGTGCCCTGCCATGCCCTGCCCTGATTTTTTTTTCAGTTTATTTACTTTTGTCTGCTTTAAAACTACTACTACTATTATTACTTTTATCCTTTTTATTATTCTTCTTTATTCTTCCCTTCCCAGGTTCTAGTATTCAGCTTTCTCTCTTTTCCTTGTTCCTGGTTCCATTTTTTTTTTTCTTTCTGTCTTGTGGTTAACCTCATTCCTTGTTTTTCTTTTGCAATTTTCCCATTTTTTAAAATTCATTATTCTCATTCTCTACCTTTTTTCTGTTATTGCCCTCTCCCCAGATATTTCAGGTGTTTTTTTCTTTTTTTGTTTTTTTTTTTTTTTTTTTTGGTTATTGTCCCTGTATAATTACACGGTAAGGCTTTTGTCCATTTGCTTTTACTTTTTTGATGGTTATTCACTTGTTCTTTTTGTCTAACCGAGTGGGAGACAGCAACACTCCCCATAAGACACTACACCCACACCTCGTGCAGCTTCACTTACTGAGTGAGAGCCACCACTTCCTTCTCCACCAGTGGGCCAATGATAAACAACCACCAAGAAGAGCCTGACTCACCCTTAGCTGCTCTTCACAAACAGTTAACAGAGATTTAAATACAATAAAGTCACAATGTCTTGGAGACAACAGACCATCACAGTCCATAAAAAGAAGCAAGATAAAGTGGTAGAAACAAGGGAGCAGGATACAGACCCAGAACACATCCCTGAGGAAGAAGCAGCACTGGAACTCCCTGATAAGGAATTC
>NW_006942630.1:0-1199 GCF_000298275.1 Orycteropus afer afer | reverse complement strand
TCTCTCTCTTTCTATAAGCTTCCCTGGTTTTGCTTCTCTAGAGACCCAGCCTAAGACATATCCTTTCAGTATACATATTCAATCTGTATTCTGAGGGAATAATCTGAGAACCTGGACTATATAAAGAAGAATGTAGCTTCAGCATTAAAGGAAGACTTATTGACAGCCTATGATATACAGGTGACACAACCTTGCTCGCTGAAAGTGAAAAGGACTTGAAGCACTTCCTGATGAAAATCAAAGGCTGCAGTCTTCAGGATGAATTACACCTCAATGTAAAGAAAACAAAAATCCTCACAACTGGACCAGTAAGCAAAATATGGAGAAACAAATGGAGAAGTAACAAATGGAGAAAAAATTGAAGTTGACAAGGATTTCATTGTACTTGAATCCATATCCAATGCCCATAGAAGCAGCAGTCAAGAAATCAAATGATGTATTGCATTCAGCAAATCTTCTGCAAAAGACCTCTTTACAGTGTTAAGGAGCAAAGATGTTACTTTGAAAACTAAGGTAAGTCTAATCCAAACCATGGTATTTTCATTTGCCTCATTTGCCTAAGAAAGCTGGGCCAAGAATAAGGAAGACCGAAGAAGAATTGATGCACTTGAATTATGATGTTGGCAAAGAAATTGAATATTTCATAAACTAGTAGAAGAATAAACAAATCTGTCTTGGAAGAAGTACAGCCAGAATGCTCTTTAGAAGCAAAGATGGCAGGAGTGTGTCTCCTGTATTTTGGATATTATCAGGAGGGACATTCCCTGGAGAAGGATATGATGCTTGGTAAGGTAGAGAGTCAGCAAAAAAGAAGACCCTCAATGAGGTGGATATACACAGTGGTTGCAACAATGGGCTCAAGCATAGCAATGAGTGTTAGGGTGGTGGAGGACCAGGCAGTGTTTCCTTCTGTTTTGCATAGGGTCACTATGAGTGGGAACTAATTCAATGGCACTTAACAAAAACAATGCTCTTTATAATATTGAAATTCTTAGTACCTAAATGGGAGCTCTGGCAGTGTAGTGCCTAAGGCATTTGACTGCAACCCAGAAGGCTGGTGGATCAAAGCCACTAGCCACTCCTCAGAAGGAAGGTTGGGCAATCTATTTCCATAGAGATATTACCTTGACTCCACGGCAGTGAGTTTTTTTTTTTTTTTTCTTTCCCCGAGTACCTAAATATTCATCAGTAAGAAGTTG
>NW_006942629.1:0-1213 GCF_000298275.1 Orycteropus afer afer | reverse complement strand
ATTTACTGTTTTATTGACTATGAAAAAAGTATTTGACTGTGTGGATCATAACAAATTACGGATAACATTGAGAAGAACGGGAACTCCAGAAAACTTAATTGTGCTTATGCATAACCTGTACATGGACCAGGAGGCTGTTGTTTGAACAGAACAAGGGGATCATGCCTGGTTTAAAATCAGGAAGGGAGTGTCAGGGTTGTATCCTTTCACCATACTTATTCAATCTGTATGCTGAGCAAATAATCCAAGAAGCTAGAGTTTATGAAAAAAAACATGGCATCTGTATTGGAGGGAGACTCATTAACAACCTGTAATATGCAGACGACATGACCTTGCTTGCTGAAAGTAAAGAAGATTTGAAGGACTTACTAATGAAGATTAAAGACTACAGTGTGCAGTATGGATTATACCTCAACATAAAGAAAACAAAAATCCTCAAAACTGGACCAATAAGTAGAATCATAATAAATGGAGAAAAGATTGAAATTGTCAAAGATTTCATATTAAGTGGATCCACAATTAACACCCATGGAAGCAACAGTCAAGAAACCAGGTGTGGTATTGCACTGGGCAAAAAGAACTTTAAAGCATTGAAGAGCAAAGAGGTCACTTTGAAGACTAATGTGTGCCTAATCCAAGCCATGGTATTTTCAATCACCTCATATATATGTGAAAACTGAAAAATGAATAAGGAAGACCAAAGAAAAATTGATGCTTTTGAGTTAAGGTGTTGGTGCAGAATACTGAAAGTACTGTGGCCTATCAGAATTATGAACAAACTTGTGCTGGAAGAAGTGCAGCCAGTTGCTCCTTAGAAGCTAGAGTGGCCAGACTTCATCTCACCTACTTTGATCATGTTGTCAGAAAGGACCATTCCCTGGAGAAGGCTATCATGTTTGATAAAGTGGATGGTCAGTGAAAAAAAGAAAGACCCTCAACGAGATGGACTGACACAGTGGCTGCAATGATGGGCTCAAGTGTACCAAGGATTGTGAGGATGGCACACAACCCGGCAGTTCTGTTGTACATAGGTTTGCTGTGAGTCAGAGTTGACTTGACGGCACCTAACAACAACAACAACAACAACAACGTGAATAATTCTCTCTTCCCTTGTTGATAAGGAGGGCTCGGGCTCCATTCAGATATTGCAGTTACTAGATGAGTTGTTGAGGAAAAGTTAAACATAAAACTATTATGAAAAAAAAAAAAAAAA
>NW_006942628.1:0-1213 GCF_000298275.1 Orycteropus afer afer | reverse complement strand
CAAACCCACCAGCCACTCCTCGGAAGGAAGGTTGGGCAATCTACTTCCATAGTGATACTGCTTCAGAAACCCAAGGAGGGGTCACTATGAGTCAGACCCGACTCGATGGCAGTGCTCAGTGTTCAATGAAATGGTGAGTAACCAGGAATTTGGATATTACCCAAAATGTCATTCTAGTGAGTTCTTAAACTAGATTAATTCATATAAAGGATAAAAGCTTAATTAAAAAAAAGAAAACTCTGAATTACTGAATACTTGTAAAAAAAAATACAGTGTTCTTATTTTTTATATGAAATAATAATCAAAATAATCTACAATACAGCATTTCCAAAGAAGATAATTAATAAGACTTTTGCTTAAAGGGTTAAAAATTAAAGTTTGTTCTTGAATAGCTTAAAATCCTACTTTATGTTCCCTTTAAAAAAAACAACCTATATGAGACCAAATGGCCAACAATTACTTAAAGCAAAGATGAGAATGTAAGGGGGCAAAGGAACTAGATTAACTAGATTTCAGAAATGAAACAACTAAAACGGGAATGAGAATATTCATGTATCGTGAGGAATGTAATAAATGTCACCAAACAACTTGTGTAGAAATTGAATGCTAAAATGCTGTGTAAACTGTCATCAAAAACACAATGTTATTTAAAAAAATAATAATAATTTTCTTATAGACACTTAGAAACTGCTTTCCTCACAGCACAGTACAAAAGTAATGCCCAGTCCAGGTTCTACACTTTCCAGTTATACAATGGTCACCGGTAGTAACCTACTAAGCCATTCTCTCTACTACTACTACTTCTTCCAAACCCCCTCATTTGTTCATCATGGATCATGATCAGTCTGCCAATTTCATGTCTCTTTGTCAGATAACTGTGTTAAAACCTTCCTTAGGACCTAATTTTGGCCAAAGACATAAGGGGAAGTTTGCTGGAAAGTTTCTGAGAAATGTAATTTTCATTCCCAAAAACAGGTGAAAGAGTTTCAAAATATCTCTAGTGTTTTTAATATCATTCAATGTTTATCTTACAGGTAATTCCCACAACTAAGGTCAGCAAACATATCTCATTAAAATTGAAATGGTTGGAGGCTACCGGCTATGTATTTTACTTCTCTTGTCGTTGTTGTTGTTGTTATGTGCCGTCGAGTCAGCCCTGACTCATAGCGACCCCTCCTTGGGTTTCCGAGGCAGTATCACTACGGAAGTAGGA
>NW_006942627.1:0-1162 GCF_000298275.1 Orycteropus afer afer | reverse complement strand
AGGAGGGATATAATCAAGGTCGCATTTTAGCTCTTGTGGACTTCTTTTAATTGTCTTTAGCTTCAACTTGAACTTGCGTATGAGCAATTGATAGTCTGTTCCACAATCAGCTCCTGGCCTTGTTTTTCGGAAGATATTGAACTTCTCCATTGCCTCTTTCCACAGAAGTAGTCCATCTGATTTGGTGTAATCCATCTGGTGAAGTCCAGGTGTAAACCCTCCATTTGTGTTGTTGAGGAAATATATTTGCAATGAAAAAGTTGTTGCTCTTGCAAAATTCTATCATGCGATCTCCAGCATTGTTTTGTATCACTAAGGTCATATTTTCCAAATACCGATGATTCTTTGTTTCTAATTTTTGCATTCCAATCACCAGTGATAATCAGCACATTTTGATTTCATATTTGGTGAATTTCAGACTGCAGAAGTTAGTAAAAAATCTTCAATTTCCTCATCTTTGGGTTTGGTAGTTGGGAGTAAATTTGGATAATACTAGTACTAACAGGTCTTCCTTATGGGTGTATGAATAATATCCTATCACTGACATCATTGTACTTCAGGACAGATCTTGAAATATCTTTTGTGATTATGAATGCTACACCATTCCTCTTCAATTTGTCATTCCCATCATAGTAGATCATGTGCTTGTCCGATTCAAAATGGCCAAAAATCATCCATTTCAGTTCACTAATGCCTAGGATATCAAACTTTATGTGTTCCATTTCATTTTTGACAACTTTCAATTTTCCTAGATTCATACTGCATACATTCCAATTATTAATGGATGTTTGTAACTGTTTCTTCTCATTTTGAGTTGTGCCACGTCAACAAATGGAGGTCCTGAAAGAGTTACTTTATCTATATCTTTAAGGTTGGTTCTACTTTGATGATGCAGCTTTTCCCCAGTCTTATTTTGAGTGCCTTCCAACCTGAGGGCCTCATCTTCCAGCACTATATCAAACAATGGACTATTCATGAAGTTTTCATTTAATATATCAGGCAGTGTTTCACTGCTATTCATAAGCTTTTCGACGACCAGTTCTTTGAGAAGTGGATGGCCCCTTCCTTCTTCTGAGTCTTTCTTAGTCTGGAAGCTCCACTGAATCCTGTTCACCATGGGTGAACCTGCCAGTGTTTGAAATACCATTGACATAGTCTCCAG
>NW_006942626.1:0-1106 GCF_000298275.1 Orycteropus afer afer | reverse complement strand
ATTGATATGATCATGTGGTTCTTCTCCTTTGTTTTATTTATTGTTTTTCTGATGTTGAACCATTCCTGCATACCTGATATGAACCCCACTTGTTCATGATGAATAATTTTCTTGATATGTTTTTGCAGTCTATTGGCTAGGATTTTGTTGACGATTTTTGCATCTGTATTCATGAGGGATATTTGTCTGTAATTTTCCTTTTGAGTGATGCCTTTGCCTGGTTTTGTTATCAAGGTTATGCTTACTTCATAAAATGAGTTAGGGAGGATTCCATCCTTTTGTATGTTTTGGAATAGTTTGATTAGGATTGGTATCAATTCTCTTAATGTTTGGTAGAATTCTCTGGTGAAACCGTCTGGGCCAGGACTTTTTTTAGTTCATAATTTTTTGATGACCTTTTCAATTTCTTCTTTTGTGATGGGCCTTTTCAACTTTTTCACATCAGTCTGTGTTAAATTAGGTAAGTGATATGTTTCTAGAAATTTGTCTATTTTTTCAAGATTTTAAAATTTGTTGGAGTACAGTTCTTCATGTTGTTGTTGTTGTTGTTGTTGTTGTTAAGCATCATCGTGTCAGACCTGACTCATAGTGACACCTCCTTGGGTTTCCGAGGCAGTATCACTATAGAAATAGATTGCCTCATCTTTCTTCCAAGGAGTGGCTGGTGTGTTTGAAACTCCAGCCTTCTAGTTAGCAGTCAAGTGCCTTAGGCACTATGCTACCAGAGCTCCCATAGTTCTTCATAGTATCCTGATATTTTCCTTTTTGTTTCAATTGGTTCTGTTGTGATGTCACCCATTTTGTTTGCAGGCATCCTTGTCTGGTTTTTGTTCTCAAGAGGAATGGTTTCAGTCTCTCTCCATTGAGAATAATGTTGGCTGTTGGTTTTGCATAAATACCCTTTCTTATGTTAAGGAATGTCCCTTCTATCCTATTTTGCTGAGAGTTTTGATCAGGAAGGGGTATTGGATTTTATCAAATGCCTTTTCTGCATCAATTGATATGATCATATGGTTCTTCTCCTTTGTTTTATTTATGTGGTGGATGACGTTGATTGTTTTTCTAATGTTGAACCATCCCTCAATACCTGATATGAACCCCACTTG
>NW_006942625.1:0-1214 GCF_000298275.1 Orycteropus afer afer | reverse complement strand
GGCTGGCGGTTCAAACCCACCAGCCACTCCTCGGAAGGAAGGTTGGGCAATCCTACTTCCGTAGTGATACTGCCTCGGAAATCCAAGGAGGGGTCGCTATGAGTTGGGGCCGACTCGACGGCACATAACAACAACAACAACAATAAAAGGATAGGCCAGAGAGCAGCTTGAGAGGAATCTGTGGAGGGGTTTGGGTCCATGGGCACATCACGTTCACGGGATTCGTTGGCAATTGAACATCAAGTGGCTTGAATTGGAGTGAAATACAGAGAAAAGAAGTGATGATGTTACCTGTGATAGCTGGAGCTGTGTGTCAACTTGGCTGGACCACAATTCTGTGTGGCTTAAGCAACTGTGATGTGCGCTGTTCCAGTTATGGGATAAGATATATGTTTTGAGCAACCAATCCATTGAAAGGGAGTTTCCCTTGGGGTGTGGCCTGCTTCCATATATTTATGGACATCCTGGGAAAAGGGACACTCTTCTGTGGATCAGGATTCAGCTGTGGTGCTACAACTGTCTGTCCACCATTTGGCCAGGAGATATTGGATTCATCATTCGTTGGAGTCAACAGCCAGTATACTACCTGCCAACCTTGAGCTAATCAGCCCCTGCAGCTGTGTGACTTGGGAAAAGCCTCTAGCTTAAAATTTGATCCAAGAACTTGGGACTTGCCAGCTTCTACTAAATGCATGAGCCATTTTCCTAAGATAATTTTTTTTTTCTTTCTCTCTCTTTGTATATAAGCTTTATTGGTTTTGCTCCTCTAGAGAACCCATTCTAACACATTGGTTCTGGGAGTGGAGTGCTGCTCTGACAGATACCTAAAATGTGGAACCAGGAGTATAGTGCGGCCTTGACCCAGGACCCTGGTAGAGAGACCCTGGCATACTGCATGAGCGACAGCAGGAGCAGAGCCGAGAGATTGGCCGAGAGATAATGGCATAGAGACCAGCGTGAAAAACAGCAGTAGCAGAGCCCAGAGACCGGCATTAAACAGCAACAGGCTTACCATCCCACAGAGAAAAAGCCGTGTGCCATTGGGTAAGCCACTTCCTGGTGGAGTGGGTTGCCTACAGGCATTAATTGGTGAAGAGACCAGCATGAAATGGAGTAGCAGGTTGGCCGGCCCACAGAGCGAGAAAGCCGAGTGCTTTCTGGGCAGGAAGTTTTCTGGCGGAGGGGGTTGCCTTCGGCATTAATCAGCAGAAGCA
>NW_006942624.1:0-1214 GCF_000298275.1 Orycteropus afer afer | reverse complement strand
AAAAAAATATTGTGATTTGGGTGAAAGTTTACAGAGCAAATTCACTTTCCATACAGCAGCTCACATGCACTTTGTCTCATGACATTGACTGTTGCATCATCCACAATGCAACAGCTCACCTCTCACCTCTCACTTCCTCCTGATGGCCACCTTTTCCCTGTGCCCTTCCCTCCCATGGACTCCTGGCCCCCTGAGCTGTCTCCTTGTGCATACACAGCCCTTCTATTCTCCCATAAATCATCTCTCCAAGGAGTGTATCTCCCTAATGTAAATGTTCAGCTCATATGCCTGTCTTTTGTTTGGCTGGAAGCCATGGGAGTGGGTTCAATTCCAGTCTAAAGTGCAGCTAGGGGCCATAGTCTCAGGGGTTCCACCAGGTTTTATCAGACCAGAAAATCTGGTCCTCTTTTATTATTTTGAGTTTTATTTCACATTATTCTCCCACTCTATCCAGGATCTCCTACATAGATCCCCACTCTGGGTGGTGGGCAGTGGTAGCCAGTCACCATCTAGTTCTTCTGGTCTCATAGTCATATAGGCTGAGGATCACATGGTGTACCACTTTCTTGGACTAATTGTTTCCATGAGTCTTTGGTTTTCTTCATTCTTCTTTGCTGTGGATAAGGAGAGACCCATTGTTGCATCTAGATGGCCGTTTGCAAGCTTTTAAGATCCCAGTCACGTCTTGCCAAAGTAGGATGTGGAACAATGTTTTTGGGTAGTAGCTATGCCACTTGAACTTGATATTCCCTGTGACCATGGTCCCAAGCCCACAGGTCCAACTACTTGTTCCCTCTGGGTAGCTGGCTGCGGTCAAGAAGTGACTACAACCTTGTCCCTTGTCAGCTCTACTATATACCTGCAAATTCATACACAACATACAAATACACTTGTAGAAACATCGTCTGCCAACCCTGTACCTGGTTATGGTCAACCTCCCTACTGCAAAGGCATACCTAATCATTCAGCCTGTCCAGCCATCTATCCAGCCAGAGATCAATGTTTGCCATCACTGACAATTAAGTACTGTATGTGCAAAAGGGTTCATCTTTGTTGTCTGTACCTCCCATGCACCTCTCCATGTCTTCCTCTTCCTCAATGCCACCATGTTGATCACTTATATTTGGTACATTGCCCTGCTCTTCACCCAAACCAATACTTGTCTCTACTTATCTAACAGTGCTTCCTCCACTCCACTCCCATCCCTGGTAACC
>NW_006942623.1:0-1214 GCF_000298275.1 Orycteropus afer afer | reverse complement strand
AACACTGCATCACCAGAGCTTCTTTAACTATAGTAAAGCCAAGTTTAGTTCAAACTCCTTTCTTCCTGATTCCAGTGCTTGCTTCTTTTCTACCATTCCATCTAACCAAGAGGTATCTTACTATGTATGCCCTTCAGTACTTATTCACACATGAAATGTCAGTGAAAGGGCAATGCAACTAGAAGGCCTGAGTTTATATCTAGTTTATACACATCTTGACTGGGTAATTTAGAGGAAATTGCTAAAACCCTTTATGCCTCAGTTTCCTTACCTGTAAAGTAAGGATTAAAAGACAATCAGATTGTTTTGACAATTAAATGATTTAATAAGCTCAAAGTGCTTAAAGATTGTGTGGCACAGAGTAAGACCTTGGTAAATTAATTATTTTCATTACTGATTTATTATCCTGCCAACTAAACTTTAAACATTTTATAACAGAAAATAAATTGTATTTATCTTTATAGTCTGACAGGAGATGTTAGCCAATTTCTCATTCAAAATATGTATCAACTTGAATTAGAGAACAGCTGGGATCCACCAACTAATTAAATGGCTCCATAGTAGTATTACGGGTATAGGTTGTGAAGAAAATAAGCATTACTTGAAAATAGAGCACTCTTTAGTCATTACTTAGTTTTAAGAAATCACCTTTTTGATTATTGAATAATTCAGTGATTTTAGAAAGTACAGACATTTAATGTTAAGGAGACTTAAAATTGCAACAAAGGGAAATTCATATTTTCAAAATTAAAAATTAAATGTGATTGTTCCCCTCCAGTTAGTTTAATTGCCCCACGATGATCAACATCTTACAGCAAACTTACTTCTCAGGAATTAAAAAAATATGTTCAGTATTGTTGCCCTTCTCTCTAGGAGTGAAACACAGCTTCTTCTCACAAACTAATCAGAAGCAGGCCTAGCTCTAGGCTGTTATCCTTCCATAGATTACATCGTCTGTTCATCTTGGCTCACTCTCTTGGTGTCTAAATGCTTCTGAGGTGTCTCCTTGGCCAGAATTTCTTGTTTCACCTATCAACGTAGTTTACTACCAGCCAGTCTGCCACTGTGTTTCTGAGCTGCACCCAAGGAGTTTGTATCCAAAGCCTTCTTGGCTTGTGGACATGAATCATGGCAGAGAATTGTATCTGACAGTGACTCCACTGGCTTGAACAAGGGGAACTTGACTAACTGGCTTGAGAATCTCTCATTTTGGT
>NW_006942622.1:0-1156 GCF_000298275.1 Orycteropus afer afer | reverse complement strand
CTGAATATTAATGGATGAAATGCACCATTCAAGGCACAGAGAGTTGCAGACTGAATAAGAAAACATAACTTATCAGTATGCTGTCTACAAGAGACACACCTTAGAGACAAAGACAAAAATAGATTAAAAATAAAAGATTGGCAAAAGATATATATCAAGCAAATGATGACCAGAAAAGAGCAGGAGTGACAATATTAATTTCTGATATAATTGACTTTAAGACAAAAACCATAGTAAGAGACAAGGAAGGACAATATTTAATGATTAAAGGATCAATTGAACAAGAGGAGATAACCATAATAAATATCTGTGCACCCAATGAACCAAAAAACCAAACTAAACTCACTACCATCAAGTTGGATGCAACTCATAGCAAGCCCTCCTTGGGTTTACAAGGCAGTATCAATATGGAAGTAGATTGCCCAGTCTTCCTTCGGAGGAGTGGCTGGTGGTTTGAACCACCAACCTTCTGGGTAGCAGTCAAATGCCTTAGGCACTATTCTCCCAGAGAACCTTATGAAAGAGCCCCAAAATACATAAACCAGACTTTAATACATTGAAAAGACCAAAAGATGATTCTGCAGTCAAAGTAGGACACTTTAGTACACCACTTTCAATGAAAGATAGACCAACTGGAAAGAAACTCAATGAAGATTCAGAAGAACTAAACCATGCAAGCCACCAACTTGATCTTATAGACATCTACAGAGTGTTTACCCCAACAACAGCACAATACACGTTCTTTTCCAGTGTACATGGAACATTCTCCAGGATAGATCATACGTTAGGCCACAAAGAAAGCCTTAATAAATTTAAAAGTATTAATATACTGCCAAGCATCTTCTCAGATCACAATGCTATAAAATTAGAAATCACACTGGGAAGACTAACAGAAAATGAGCAAATGTGTGGAAATTGAATAACACCCTTCTTGAAAGTGACTGGTTAATAGAAGAAATAAAAAATGAAATTAAAAAAATTCCTTGAATCAAATGAGAATGCAAACACAGCATACCACAATCTTTGGGACACAGCATAAGCAGTGTTCAGAGGCTTTATTTATAGCAATAAAGGCATACATGAAGAAGGAAAAAAGAGCCAAAATCAACACCTTAACCCAACATCTCCAACAATTAGAAAAAGAGCAGAAAAAAAA
>NW_006942621.1:0-1182 GCF_000298275.1 Orycteropus afer afer | reverse complement strand
AACAAAGAAAAGGGAAACCAATTAACACAGACACAGAAGATAATCTTGGACCCCTGGGCCTTAAAGGGAAGAATATAGAAGTGGACTAAACCCTAACTAGCAGAAGAATTTGCACGAAAATACCAAAAAAGGAGACATACGGAGCTGTGGTCTGGCAGGGTTCCTGAGCAATTCTGATCGCACAAACAGCTTGGAGATTCCCAACTGGTGGTAGGACCTAACAATTAACCTAAAAAGCACCCTGCTAGCCAGGGACTGCATGGAGGACTGTGCATGTTGGCTGGGGAACAAACGGAGAAGGTGAAGAGAAAGGTGGGCTGAGCTGTGGACTTTTGCCGGACCAGAGGGCACCGCCATTTTGAAGGTTTAAAAAGCGGCTTGACTATTTTGGATATTTAAAGAGACAGCACTCTAAAAGATTCCTGGGGCTTAAGAACACATTCTGCTTTCCAACAGCCCCAAGGACACTCAGGACCTGTAAGACTGAAAAGGTACGACATTCCTCTCGTTACTCTCATGCCCTACAACTGCTTCTTGAATAGAGGTGTGGCCACCCCCCACGCCCACCTACCTTCTGGGCCCACAGGAACTCCATCACAGTCTCTGTGCTCAGATGGACCTGGGTGCCCTGCCCTGTCCTCCACTGATTTTTGTTTTTTTTTTTTTCTTTTTTTTAATTTTTCTTTTTCACTTTCTTTTTTCTGGTGATTAGTTTGCTTGTATTTGTCTGCTTTAAAAAACTAATACTATTAATATTTTTGTCCTTTTTATTATTATTCTTAATTTTCCCCTACTAGGTCCTAGTTTTCAGTATTTTTTCTTTTCCATGTGTCTGGTTGAAATTTTTGTTTTCTTTTTTTAAATTTAAGTTTTCTTTCTTTTCCCCCTTTTTTCTCATGATTAACCCTGTTACTTGTATTTTCTTATTCCATATTTCCCATTTTTCCTTCATTTATTATTCTCCTTCCCTACTTCTTTTCTTAAAGCCCTATGCCGAGATATTGCAGGTTTTCTTGTTTTTTCTTCTTTTTTTCACTTTTTCTTTTTTGGGTTACTGTTCCTGTGTGATTACATGCTGTGTTTTTTGTCCATGGGCTTTTAGTTTTTTGATGGTTATTCAATTGTAATTTGTGTCTAACTTAGTAGGAGACAACAACAGTCCCCATAAGACACAACTACACC
>NW_006942620.1:0-1194 GCF_000298275.1 Orycteropus afer afer | reverse complement strand
ATCAGAACTGTGCCATTTTATTTGTCAACCTTGGGCTTGTTAGCCTCAGCAGCCAGTAGCTGCCTGAGTGAAGAGATGCCTCTAGCTTCAGTGGGCCAGGAGCAGGAGGCAGTGCTGAAGCCCAAGACTGAAGGGCTTTCACACAGCCCCTAGAGCCTGGCACTTGCAACTCGGACTTCTAGCCTCCCGACCTGTAAGAGAATAAACTCCTGTTTATTAAGGCCATCCCATTTGTGGTATATTCTTGTCAGAGTGGAACTAGGTAAGCAGAACAAGAGTACTGCATAATTTAAAATCAGGAAGGAAGTGCATCAAGGTTGTATCCTTTCACCATACTTATTCAATCTGTATGCTAAGCAAATAATCCGAGAAGCTGGACTATGAAGAAGAATGTGGCATCAGGATTGAAGAACACTCATTAACAACCTGCAATATGCAGATGACACAACTTTGGCTTACTGAAAGTGAGGACGACTTGAAGCACTTACTGATGAAGATTAAAGACTACAGTCTGCAGTATGGATTACATCTCAACATAAAATGAAAATCCTTACAACAATAAGCAGTATCACGATAAATTGGTTGAAATTTTCGAAGACTTCATATTACTTGGTTTCACAATCAACACCAATGGAAGTCAAGACATCAGATGATGTATTGCACTAGGAAAATCTTCTGCAAAACACCTCTTTCAAATGCTGAAGAGCAAAGATGTCTCTTTGAAAACTAAGGTGCTCCTAACCCAAGCCATGGTATTTTCAACCACCTCATATGATGTGAGAGCTGGACAATGAATAAGGAAGACTGAAGAAGAGTTGATGCTGTTGAGTTGTGGTGTTGGGGAAGAACACTGAAAAAGTATTATGGACTGCCAAAAGAACTAACAAATCTGTCACGGAGGAAGTGCAGCGAAAATGCTCCTGGGAAGCAAGAATGGCCAGACTTCGTTTGACCTACTTGGGTCATGTTGTCAGAAAGGACTGTTCCCTGGAGGAGGATACCATGCTTGGTAAAGTGGAGCATCAACAAAAAAGGGGAAGGCCCTCAAAGAGATGGATTGACACAGTGACTGCAACAATGGGCTCAGGCATAGCAATGATTGTGAGGCTGGCAGAAAACCGGGCATTGTTTCATTCTGTTGTACATAAGTCGCTCTGAGTCGGAGCTGACTCAATGGAACCTAACAACAACATA
>NW_006942619.1:0-1214 GCF_000298275.1 Orycteropus afer afer | reverse complement strand
AAAGACTTGGAGTTAGAAAACCAAAAGGGAATAACATGCTCAGCATTTCTCAAGCTGAAAGAACTGAGGAAAAAATTTAAGACTCAAGTTGCAATATTGAAAGGGTCTATGGGCAAAATATTGAATGATGCAGGAAACATCAAATGATGATAGAAAGAATAGACAGAGTCACTGAATCAAAAAGAACTGGTTGATCTTCATCCATTTCAGGAAGTGGCATATGATCTAGAACCAATGGTGTTGATGGAGGAAGTTGAAGCTGCAATGAAGGAATTGCTGAAGGACAAGGCTTCAGGAACTAACAGAATACCCACTGAGATAATTCAGCAAATGGATGTCCCACTGGAGGCACTCACTCAGTTATGCTAAGAGATTTGGAAGACAGCTACCTGGCCAATTAACTGAAGAGATCCATATTTGTACACATTCTAAAGACAGGTGATTCCACAGAATGTGGAAATTATCAAATAATATCATTAATATCACATGCAAGTAAGATCTTACTGAAGATAATTAAAAAACAGTTCCAGCAGTATATTGACAGAGGTGCAAGCTGGATTTAGAAGAGCAGGTGGAACAAGGGATATCATACTGTTGTCAGATGGATCTTGCCTCAAGGCAAAGAATATCAAACAGATGTTTACTTGTGTTTTATTGACTATGCGAAGGCATTTGATGGTGTGGATCATGACAAACTGTGGATAACATTGAAAAGAATGGGAATTCCTGAACAATTGATTGTACTCATGAAGAATTTGTACATTGACCAGGAGGCTGGCGTTTGAACAGAACAAAGGGACACTGCATCATTTAAAGTCAAGGAGGGAGTGCATTAGGGTTCTATCTTTTCCCCATACTTATTCAATCAATTTGCTGAGCAAATAATCCAAGAAGTTGGGCTAAATGAAGGAAACATGGCACCAGGACTGGAGGAAGAATCATTAACAATCTGAGATACGCTGATGATCCAACTTTGCTTGCTGAAAGTAAGGATGACTTGAGGCACTTACTGATGAAGATTGAACAGTACAGTCTGCAGTATGGATTACATCTCAATGTAAAGAAAACAAAAATCCTCACAACTGGACCAACAAGAGCATCACAATAAATGGAGAAAAGATTGAGGTTGTCAAAGAATTAACATTGCTTGGTTCTATAACCAATGCCAGTGGAAGCAGCAGTCAGGACATTAGACGACGTATATAGCACTGGAT
>NW_006942618.1:0-1214 GCF_000298275.1 Orycteropus afer afer | reverse complement strand
GATTCCTTTGGAGAAGTCTTTGGAAGCACGTAAAACTTTACAATTTTGAGAAGGTCCCATTCATCTAGTTTCTCTTCTGCTCTTTGTGCATTTTGGGTTATGCTTGATAGTCTATTTATGTTATATATTAGGACCCTAAATTTGCCCCTAATTTTCCCTTGAGGAACTTTATAGGTTTAGGTTTCACATTGAAGTCTTTGATCCATCTGGAGTTCGTTTTTGTGTGTGGTGTGAGGTACAGATCTTGTTTCATTTTTCTGCAAATGGATATCCAGTTTTGCCACAACCATTTATTAAACAAACATTCTCATCCCCATTAAATGGATTTTGGCCCTTTGTCAAAGATCAGCTGATCATAGGTCAATAGATCTATTTCTGGGTTCTAATTTCTATTTCATTGGTCTATGTGTCTGTCATTGTACCAATACCAGGCAGTTTTGACTATTGTGGCTGTATAGTAGGTTTTGAGATCTCTCAGTGTGAGACCTTCTACTTTGTTCTTCTTCTTCAATAGTGCTTTGCTTATCCAAGGTCTCTTTCCTTTCCATATAAAGTTAGATATTGATTTTTTTCCATATCCTTAAAGCATGTTGATGGGATCTGGATTGTGATTGCATCGAATGTATAGATTACTTTGGGTAGAGTTGATATTTTCACAGTGTTCAATCTTCTTATCCATGAGCATGGTATGTTCTTCCATTTCTGTAAATCTCTTATGGTTTCTTGAAGTAGTTTTTTATAATTTTCTTTGTGCAGGTCTTTTGTGTCCCTGGTAAGATTTATTCCCAAGTATTTTTTATTTTTATTGTATTTTGGTAACTATTGTAAATGGTGTTGATTCCCTTCTTTCTTTTACAGCAATCTCTTTGCTGGCATAGAGGAATCCAACTGATTTTTTGGATGTTTATCTTGTATTCTGCCACAATGTTAAGTCTCAATTCATTCCAGTAGATTTTTGACTGAGTCTCTTAGGTTTTCTAGGCATAGAATCATATTATCAGCAGATAGAGGTAGTTCGACTTCTTCCTTAGAGTTTAGATGACTTTGGTTTCCTTTCTTGACTAATGACCCTGGCTAAGACTTCCAATGCAATGTTGAATGGAAGTGGTGATAGAGAGCATCCTTGTCTGCTTTCTGTTTGCAAGAGGAATGGTTTCAGTTTTTCTCCATTGAGAATAATGTTGGCTGTTGGTTTTGCATAGATGCCCTTTATT
>NW_006942617.1:0-1117 GCF_000298275.1 Orycteropus afer afer | reverse complement strand
TAGATTGGGACTCAGACTTCTCCAGTAAGTCGTCATGTTAACAGATAACATCTGTAAAGACCCTATTTCCAAACAAGGTCACTTTTACAGGCAGAGGGGGTAAGACCTCGACATGCTTTGAGGGCACAGAACCCCTAACACTCTCTCAGAAGCACTTCCCACAGGCCACTCTCTGTTAGATGCCAGGAAGCTTGACAGCTCAGTGGATGCTGAAATCAAAGGTCAGTCTCTCAAGGCCACAGAGATGGAGAAAAGAGGAGAAAGTGAACTGGAGATACTTGAGACAATCGGGCTGTGTGAGGGTCCCCTCTAGGAGGACAGGATGCCCCCATGAGCACAGCACTCCTGAATTTCCGCAAAGCAAGGGACAAAGCCCCACAGTGGGTTGGGAAGGGGCATCAGCAGGGCTGCCCAGTAATAAAGGAGGGGGAGAGCACCCTAGCTGCACCCTGCTAACATGTCACCATGATGGCCTCTGCTCTTCAATCCTACACACCCCTGGACAGGGCCACTAGGCAGAAGAGGGTGAGCAGGCAGTACTAGGCTCTATCTGTGCCAGGGACAGCTGTTTCATGCTCTCCTGAGTAGGGATGTACTGTCAGATGGAGGGAGGGTGGTGTGGGGTGGGGGATCTGCTATGCAGCCCTGAGTGCCATTGTTGCTCCTCTCCGGGTATTGCCGTGTGCAGTGCCCCAGCAATATTCCCTTCCACCTCTACTTCCTGAGTCTTCCCACACACTCCACCCCCACCCTGTGGCAGGTGATGAGATGGATAAGGGAGGAATGCGGGGCAGTGTGGAAGAGGGACTGTGCAGTTGAACAACGGTCTTGGAGCCAAACGCTTGACTTTTCCTGGGGCACAGATCCCAGAAACTGTCCTGGTGCTCTTCTTCCATATGGAGCTAAGGAGGGGGAGCCTACCTGTGGGCCTCATATCTCAGGATACCTTAGGTAGCTGCTCTGTGACCAGGGTTCTCTCTCCACCGTTTCTCATCCTTCAGCCCTCAGAGCTCCCAGGAACCTCCTGACCACACCCCAACATGCACACCTTACCCGAGGTTGCCTGAAAGCTCTTTTGTGATGTGTCCAGTTTCTCACCCCCAAAGGTGAGAAGCCC
>NW_006942616.1:0-1214 GCF_000298275.1 Orycteropus afer afer | reverse complement strand
ACCTAAAAATCACCCTGCTAGCCATGGACTGCACGGAGGACTGTGCACAGTGGCTAGGGAACAAACGGAGAAGGTGAAGAAAAAGGTGGGCTGAGCTGTGGACTTTTGCCGGTCCAGAGGATGCCTCCATTTTGAAGGTTTAAAAAGTGGCTTGACTATTTTGGATATTTAAAGAGACAGCGCCCTCGTAGATTCCTGGGGCTGAAGAACACATTCTGCTTTCCAGCAACCCCAAGGAAACTCGGGACCTGCAAGACTGAAAAGGAAGGAAATTCCTCTTGTTACTCTTATACCCCATGCCTGCTTGGTGAACAGAGGTGCAGCTATCCCCCACTCCCACCTACCTTCTGGGCCCACAGAAACTCCATCACAGTCTGTGTGCTCAGACGGAGCCTGGGTGCCCTGCACTGTCCTAAACCGATTTTTTTTTTCTTTTCTTTTTTTCTTTTTTGCATTCTTTTTCCTGGTGATTAATTTGCTTGTATTTGTCTGTTTTAAAACAACTAATACTATTAATACTTTTGTCATTTTTATTATTATTCTTAATATTCCCCTACCAGGTCCTAGTTTTCAGCATTTTTTCTTTTCCCTGTACCTGGTTGAACTTTTTATTTATTTAGTTTTTAATTTAAGGTTGGATTTTTTGGGGTTTATTTTTCCCCCTTTTTTCTTGGGATTAAACCCATTCCTTGTTTTTCTTTTTGCATTTTTCCCATGTTTTTTCTTCATTTATTATTCTCCTTTCCTACTTTTTTTCTTAGTGCCCTATCCCCAGATATTGCAGGTTTTCTTGTTCTCTCTTCTTTTTTTTTCCCCTTTTTTGTTTTTTTGCTTACTGTTCCTGTGTGAGTACATGGTGTGTTTTTTGTCCATAGGCTTTTAGTTTCTCATGGTTATTCAATTGTAATTTGTGTCTAACTAAGTGGGAGACAACAACAGTCCCCATAAGACACAACTACACCCACACCTCCTACAACTTCACTTACTAAGCAAGAGCCACACCTCCTTCTCCACCAATGGGCCAATGATAAAAAAACACCAAGAAAAGCCTGAATCATCCTTGGCTGCTCTTCACAAACAGTTAACAGAGATCTAAATACAACAATGCCATGATGCCTCAGAGACAACAGACCATCACAGTCCACACAAAGAAGCAAGATAAAGTGGTAGGAACAAGGGAGCAGGATACAAACACAGAACACATCCTTGAGGAA
>NW_006942615.1:0-1157 GCF_000298275.1 Orycteropus afer afer | reverse complement strand
GACACAACTACACCCACACCTCCTGCAGCTTCACTTACTGAGTGAGAGCCACCACTTCCTTCTCCACCAATGGTCCAATGATAAACAACTACCACAAAGAGCCTGAATCACCCTTGGCTGCTCTTCACAAACAGTTAACAGAAATCTAAATAAAACAATGGCACAATGTCTCAGAGACAACAGACCATCACAGTCTACACAAAAAAGCAAGATAAAGTGATAGAAACAAAAGAGCAGGATACAGACCCAGAACACATCCCTGAGGAAGAAGCAGCATTGGAACCCTCTGGTAAGGAATTCAAAAGAATTATATATTTAGGTATCTTCAAAGGATTGAGAGACAGACCAAGGAGAACAAAGACAAAACCCTAGAAGAGTTTTGGAAGAAACTACAAGCACAAAATGACAAAATAAATGAAAAATTAGAAATGATTCTAAACCTATAGATAAAAATCCAGAAGATTTACATTAAATTGTCAGAAATAGACAATACATTGAAAGGGCAGTGGAGTAGAATTGATGCAATGGAAGACAGAATTAATGAGCTTGAAGACAAATACCTGAATATTTCTTTGGAAAGCGATTAATCAGAAAACAGATCAAAACAAAATGAAGAAAACCTAAAGTTCATGTGGGATACCATCAAAATGAATAACTTACATGTCATTGGAATTCCAGGACAGGAAGAGAAAAATGAAACAAATGAGAAAATTGTCCAAGATTTATTGGAAGATAACTTCTCTGAAATGATGAAAGATGAGAATATATCCATTCAGGAACTCCACTGAACCCCAAACAGGATAGATCCCAAAAGCAAATCATGAAGACATATCATTATTAAACTCATCAAAACCAAAGTCAAAGACAGAATCCTGAAAGCAGCATGGGAAAAACAAAAAGTTTTTACAAAGGACAACCAGTAAGAATAATTTCTGATTTCTCAGCAGAAACCATGCAAACAAGAAGGCAATGGGATGGTATATATAAAGCCCTGAAACAGAAAAATTTTCAACCAAGAATTAAATACCCAGCAAAATTGTTCCTCAAATATAATGGTGAAATTATGAGATTTCCAGATAAGCAGAAACTAAGGGAATTTGTTAAACACCAGACCAACCTTACAAGAGATACAAAAGGGAGTCCTTTGAACAGAGAAC
>NW_006942614.1:0-1214 GCF_000298275.1 Orycteropus afer afer | reverse complement strand
GGAAACCCAAGGAGGGGTCGCTATGAGTCAGGGCCGACTCGATGGCACACAACAACAACAACAACAACATACACCTGAGAGAGAGCAAACTTCCCAGAAAATTACTTGGTCCTTCACTCAACAGAAATACCCCAGGTGGAAAACTTTAACAATCAGGAGCTACTCAGTTGCTTACAGCAAATTCCACCATGGAGGTTACAAAGACTTATGGCTAGAAAAGCCACACTATATAATTTACTTCACCACAGTGACACTATTCCTCCTCAATTTGTCATTCTGGAATAGTAGACCATATGATTGTTCAATTCAAAAAGGCCAGTAACAGTCCATTTCAGCTCACTCATGCTTGGTATATCAATGTTTATGCCTTCCATTTCATTTTTTGACAACTTTCAATTTTCCTAGATTCATACTTTGGACAGGCCACATTCTGATTATTAATGGATGTTTGCAGCTATTTCTTCTCATTTTGAACAGTACCATATCAGCAGATGAAGGTCCAAAAACTTTACTCCATCCATGTCATTAAAATCAACTATACTTTGGAGAGACAACTCTTTCCTATTTGTATTTTGAGTGCCTTCTAATCAGATAACATTCTGCTGCTATTCATAGGTTTTCACTGGCTGGCTTTTTAGAAGTAGATCAGTAGATCCTACTTACTAGTCTGTCTTAGTCTGGAAGCTATTCCAAAACTTGTCCACCATGGAGATCCTGCTAGTATTTGAAATACTGGTGACATAGCTTCCAGCATCATAATAACATGAAAGCCACCACATATGACAAACTGACAGACATGTGGTGGGATCCCATGCAGATAGCTCTTAAAAGAGTATAACACTGAAAGCAGACATCTAAAAAAAAAAAAGTTTATAGTTATACTAAACTATTATTCAATTTTAAGATGACTTCACGGGTTATTTTGGTTTAAGGTTCAAAAATTAGCTAAGAGCAAAACCAGGTATAGGTGCCAAATTGAAAAGTCTAACCAGCTGGTATTAGAAGGCTAATAATGCTTTCAAAATAAAAAGTCGTCTCCTGGGGTTCCTCTGAAACATGTTCATTTGTGGCGATAACTGCTCCTTGACGCTGAGGGGCTGGGTGGCCACAAGGAGGGACTTTTATAACATATTAGAGGTTTCCATCCTTGATGCCCTGACACCTGTTCAGAATGTTGAACCCCCGAAAGCCAAAGAAATTGCTCTGCATACACC
>NW_006942613.1:0-1151 GCF_000298275.1 Orycteropus afer afer | reverse complement strand
GGCTGGTGGGTTTGAACCACCAGCCTTCTGGTTAGCAGTCAAGTGCTTTAGCCGCTATGCTACCAGAGCTCCTACTTGGAAACCCATGGCGGGGTCACTATGAGTCAGACCCGACTCGATGGCAATATACAACAACAACTTTAACCTAAACTCAAGGAAGGATAATGAAGAGCAATATGGAAACAATTAGAGGTTATAGCATGTTTGATTTACTCTTAAAATTTCTACATGTTTTAGGAATTTAAAGCTTTCAGGTAATTTTAGATAGTTTGCTTTATATTATTTGAGCCCATGTTCTTAAAATGTGAAGATGATCAAACTATGAAAAAAAGGGGGAGGGTCCTATAAAAATTCAATCATTAAAGTTTCAGGAATGAAGAAAAATCATCTCAAAACTGGGTTAAGCTTTTTCTATATATTGTCTTGTTGACTCCTCCCAAGAACTCTGTGAGGAAATAATTCCTAATAACTTCATTCTTGGTAAAATAGCTTTAGAGAAGTTAACTAATTTGCCTGAAGTCTTACACCTTGTAAGGCAGGATTTAAACTCAGATATCTCAGACTGAAACTGCTAGTCAGATAGTGGGGCTTAAGCCTTGTGCCACAGTAATCTCAGAACACAGAGTAGCTCCTGTATCTGATCCAGACATGGAGACTAAGTTTCAGTCTGTCACTCTCCATACAATTGTATTTGATAAGGTCTGACTGTTCTTGTCTCTCCAACACTCATTTCTGATTTCATCATCTCTCCTAGTATGTGGGAGAAATGTGTCTATGTTTGGACATGCTTTTCAGTTAATCAAGATAGAAACTACTATGGCAAAGAGGTGAAAAGCTTACCTCCCTTTCAATAAATCCACAGATTTCAGACAAAGCAATAGAAGTTGGTGATGGTGATCCTGTGGAAAAGGCTGAATAGGCCAAGTTCTTAATGGCAGCATCTAGGGTGTAGTGGTTGGTTTTCTTTGATTTGCAGAAAGCCAAATTTAGTATATCCTATAGGAGTCAGTAAGGCACCCTGGTGGTGCAATGATTAAGCACTCAGCTCTCAATCAAAAGGTCAGTGGTTTGAACTTACCAGCTGCTCCATGGAAGAAAGATGTGGCAGACCACTTAGGTAAAGATTTGTTGTTGCTGTTGTTATGTGCCAT
>NW_006942612.1:0-1206 GCF_000298275.1 Orycteropus afer afer | reverse complement strand
TGTGGGTGTAGTTGTGTCTTATGAGGACTGTTGTTGTCTCCCACTCAGTTAGACACAAATTACAATTGAATAACCATCAAAAAAACTAAAAGCCCATGGATGAAAAATACCCCATGTAATCAATCACACAAGAACAGTAACCAAAAAAAGAGAAAAGGGAAAAAAAGAAGAAAAAGCAAGCAAACCTGCAATATCTGGGGATAATGCACTAAGAAGAAAAAAAATGTAGGGAAGGAGAATAATAAATGAAGAAACAAAAAGGAAGAATGCTAAAAGAAAAACAAGGAATGAGGTTAGTCACATGAAAAAAAAAGGGGGGAAAGGAGAAAAAAAAAAAAACTTAAATTGGCGGGGGCAGAATTTCAACCAAGCACAAGGAAGAGAAAAACATTGCTGAAAACTAGGACCTAGTAGGGGAATATTAAGAATAATAATAAAAAGGACATAAGTATTAATAATATTAGTTGGTTTGAAATGGACAAATACAAGCAAACTAATCACCAGGAAAAAGAAAGCAAAAAAGAAAAGAAAAGAAAAAATCGGTGGAGGACTGGGTAGAGCACCCAGGCTCTGTCTGAGCACAAAGACTGTGATGGAGTTCCTGTGGGCCCAGAAGGTAGGTAGGAGTGGGGATGGCCACACCTCCGTTCACCAAGCCATTGTAGGGTGTAGTAACAAGAAGAATGTCGTACCTTTTCAGTCTTTCAGGCCCCAAGTGTCCTTGGAGTTGCTGGAAAGCAGAATGTGCTCTTAAGCCCCAGAAATCTGCAAGAACACTGTCTCTTTAAATATCCAAAATAGTCAAGCTGCTTTTTAAACCTACAAAATGGTGGTGCCCTCCAGACCAGCAAAAGTCCATAGCTCAGCCTACCTTTCTCTTCACCTTCTCCGTTTGTTCCCCAGGCACTGTGCACAGTCCTCCCTGCAGTCCTTGGCTAGCAGGGTGATTTTTAGGTTAATTCGTAGGTCCTAACACCACTCGGGAATCTCCAAGCCGTCTGTCGCTGCCAGATGGCAGCTCCGTGTGTCTCCGTTTTTGGTATTTTCATGCAAATTTTTCTGCTAGTTGGGGTTTAGTCCACTTTTGTATCTTTCCCTTCAAGGTTCAGGGGTCCAATATTATCTTCTGTGTCTGTGTTAATTGGTTTCCCTTTTCTTTGTTGAAGAGGGTCTGTGCAGTCCTTCTGCCTAGTCTGCCATCTTGCC
>NW_006942611.1:0-1161 GCF_000298275.1 Orycteropus afer afer | reverse complement strand
CTTCCCTTTTGGTTTTCTAACTCCAGGTCTTTGCACATTTCATTATAATAATTGACTTTGTCTTCTTGAGCTGCTCTCTGAAATCTTCTGTTCAGCTTTTTTTATCTTGTCATTTTTTCTATTTGCTCTAGCTATTCAAGGGCAAGTGTGAAAGTATCTTCTGACATCCATTTTGGTCTTTTCTTCCTTTCCTGTCCTTTTGATGACCTTTTTCTTTCTTCATGGATGATGTTCTTGATGTCATCCCACAATTCCTCTGGTTTTAAATCACTGTTGTTCAATTCATCAAATCTATTCTTTAGATGGCCTCTAAATTCAGGAGGGATATAATCAAGGTCATATTTTGACACTCGTGGAGTTTTGTCTTCAACTTCAAGTTGAACTTACATATGAGCAATTGATGGTCTGTTCCACAATCAACTCCGGGCCTTGTTTTGGCTGAAGGTATTGAGTTTCTCCATCACCTCTTGCCACAGATGTAGCTGATCTGATTCCTGTGTATTCCATCTGGTGAAGTCCACATGCATAGTTGTCGCTTATGTTGAAAAAAGGTATTTGCAATGAGTAAGTCATTGGTTCTGCAAAATTCTTTCATGTGATCTCCAGTATTATTTCTACCACCAAAGCCATATTTTTCAACTACCAGTGAGTCTTCTCTGTTTCCAACTTTTGCATTCCAATCACCAGTGATAATAAACAAATCTTGATTGCATGTTCAATCATTTTCAGACTGCAGAAGTTGGTAAAAATCTTCAATTTCTTTATCTTTGGCTTTGGTGGTTTGTACATAAATTTGAATAATAGTAGTATTAACTGGCCTTCCTTGTAGGCATATGGCTGTTATCCTATCACTGACAGCATTGCATTTCAAGATAGATCTTGAAACATGCTTTGTGATGATGAATGCCACATCATTCCTCTTTGTCATTCCTGGCATAGTAGATCATGTGGTTGTCTGATTCAGAATGGCCAAAAGCAGTCCATTTCAGCTCTCTAATGCCTAGGACATCAGTTTTTATGCTGTCCATACTATCCATCTTAAAACTACTGAACTGTCATTGTTGTACAAAGACCATAAATGTGGCAGAGTAAAACTGCTCTGTGAGGTTTTCTGATTGCTTTTTTTTTTTTTTTTTTTTTAAGTAGATGACCAGGCCTTTC
>NW_006942610.1:0-1214 GCF_000298275.1 Orycteropus afer afer | reverse complement strand
GGTCGATGAAAGAGGGAGAGGCCTTCAACAAGATGGATTGACACAGTGGCTGTGATGATGGGCTCAGGTTTTGCAGGGATTGTGGAGCTGGCGAGGGATTGGGCAGTGTTTCGTTCTACTGTGCATGGGGTCACTATGAGTCGGAAAGGACTTGGCACCTAACAACAACAACAACAACCCAAAGAAATGTATGCATTCAATATAATCCCAATCCAGATCCCATCAACCTTTTTTTAAGATATGGAAAAAACAATCACTAACGTTATATGGAAAAGAAAGAGACCTTGAATAAGCAAAACACTATTGAAGAAGAACAACCAAGTAGGAGTTCTCACACTGGGGATCTCAAAACCTACTATACAGCCACAGAATTCAAAACTGCCTGGTATTAGTAAAATGACAGACATAGACAATGGAATAGAATTGAGAACCCAGAAATAGATCCATTGACCCATGGTCAGCTGATCTTTGATAAAGGGCTAAAATCCATTAAAAGGTGAGGAGAATGTTTGTTTAATAAATGGTGCTGGCAAAACTGGATATCCATTTGAAGAAAAATGAAACAAGATCTGTACCTCACACCTTACATAAAACCAACTGCAGATGGATCAAAGACTTAAATTTGAAACCTAAAAGTACAAAGTTCCTCAAGGAGAAACTAGGGGCAAATTTAGGGGTCCTAAAATATGACATAAGTGGACTATAACCATAACCCAAAATGCACAAACAGCAGAAGAGAAACTAGATGAAGGGGATCTTTTAAAAATTAAATTTTTGTATGCTTCCAAAGTCTTCTCCAAAGAGTCAAAAGAGAACCTACAGATTGGGAACAAAATATTTGGCAATGATAAATCTGACAAGAGTCTTATCTCTAGAATTTATAGAAAACTCCAACACCTCAATAACAAAAAGACAAATAATCCAATTAAAAATGGGCAGAAGATATGAATAGACAATTCACCAAAGAGGGTATTTAGGTGGTCAACAAACACATGAAGGAATGCTCATGATCACTAGCCATTAGAGAGATGCAAATCAAAACAACAATGAGATACCATTTTGCCCCAGCACTACTAGCAAAGTTCAACAAGACAGAAATTAAGAAATGCTGGCAACAGCCAGGGACTGCACAGACTGTGCACCGTGGCTGGGGAACAAGCAGAGAAGGTGAGGAGAAGGGTGGGCTGAGCTGTGGACTTTTGCGGGTTCGGAGG
>NW_006942609.1:0-1158 GCF_000298275.1 Orycteropus afer afer | reverse complement strand
GAACAACGACACAGCTACATGTAGGGTCCGAGCGTCCCATAAATAGAGACTGTTCCCAAAGCTGCTTCTTATATAAGCAGACCACATACCCAAAGGCAGCTACTTCATTAAACCAATACCAGGCAGTTTTGACTACTGTGGCTGTATAGTAGGTTTTGAGATCCGGTAATGTGAGACCTCCTACTTTGTTTTTCTTCTTCAGTAGAGCTTTGCTTATCCGAGGTCTCCTTCCATTCCATATAAAGTTAGTGATTGGTTTTTCCATATCCCTAAAGAATGTTGATGGGATCTGGATTGGGATTGCATTATTTATTATTTATAGATTGTTTTGGGTAGAACTGACATTTTCACAATGTTCAATCTTCCTATCCATGAGCATGGGATGTTCGTCCATTTATGTAGCTTCACCATTTTCTAACTCAAGAATTTTTGCTTTTAGTTTTACTGTTCAAACTAATAGACTTTATTTTGTAGGGCAGATTTAGTTTACAGAAAAATTATGCAGAAAGTAGAGTTCCCATATACCCACTATCCCCTCTGCACACTGTTTCTCCTATTACTAACACCTTCTACTACTGTGGTACAGTACTGATGTACTTAATTATTATTACAACTGATGAAGCAACACTGATACATCATTAGTAATTAAAGTCCATAGTTTACATTAAGGTTCACTCTTTGTGTTATAGTCATTTGGGTTTTGACAAATGCATAGTGTCATGTATCCACCATTATAGTAACATACAGAAGAAGAGTTTCACTGCCCTAAAAGTCCCCTGTGCTCCACCTAGTCATCTCTGTCTCCCTCCTCCTGAACTTCTGGAAACCCATGATCTTTTTATATTCTCTATAGTTTCCCTTTTGTCAGAATGTCATGTGGTTGGAATTATACAGTATTTAGCCTTTCCAGACTAGCTTCTTTCACTTCACAATATGCATTAACAGTTCCTCTATGGATTTTTGTGGCTTAATAACTCATTTCTTATTATTGTGGAATAATATTCCATTGTAGGGATATACCACAATTTGTTTATCACCTCACCTATTGAAGGTCATCTTAATTACTTCTGAGTTTTGGAAATTATGAAAAAAGCTTCTATAAACATTTGTGTCCAGTTTTTTTTTTTTTTTTTTTTTTTTAAGAATATATTTTCAATT
>NW_006942608.1:0-1153 GCF_000298275.1 Orycteropus afer afer | reverse complement strand
AGGACTTAAGAATTAACCTAAAAATCAGCCCTGCTAGGCAGGGACTGCACGGAGGATTGCTCTGGTGGCTGGGTAATAAACGGAAAAGGCGAAGAGAAAGGCGGGCTGAGTTGTGGACTTTTGCCAGTCCGTAGGTCACCACCATTTTGAATGTTTAAAAGTGGCTTGACTATTTTGAATATTTAAAGAGACAGAATTCTCACAGATTCCTGGGGCTTAAGAACACGTTCTGCTTGCCAGCAACCCCAAGGACATGCCATACCTGCAAGACTGAAAAGGTGCAACATTCCTCTTATTACTCTTATACCCCACACCTGCTTGGTGAATGGAGGTGCGGCCATCCCCCACTCCCACCTACTTTCTGGGCCCACAGGAAATCCATCACAGTCTGTGTGCTCAGACGGAGCCTGGGTGCCCTGCCCTGTCCTTCACTGATTTTCTTTCTCTTTCTTTATTTTATTTTTTTTCTTTTTCAATTTCTTTTCTGGTGATTAGTTTGCTTGTATTGGTCTGTTTTAAAACAACTTTTATTTTTAATACTTTTGTCCTTTTTACTATTATTCTTATTTTTTCCCTCCCAGGTCCTAGTTTTCAGCATTTTTTCTTTTCCCTGTCCCTGGTTGAAATTTTCTTTTTTAAAATTTATTTAATTTTTCCTCTTTTTTTCTCATGGTTAATCCTTTCCTGGTTTTTCTTTTGCATTTTTCCCATTTTTTCCTTCATTATTCTCTTTCTCTACCTTTTTTCTCTTAGTACCCTATCCCCAGATATTGTAGGCTTTCTTGTTTTTTCTTCTTCTTTTTCCATTTTTTTGGTCACTGTTCCTGTGTGATTACATGGTGTGTTTTTTGTCCATGTGCCTTTAGTTTTCTGATGGTTATTCAATTGTAATTATTGTCTAACTGAGTGAGAGACAGCAACAGTCCCCATAAGACACAACTACACCCATACCTCCTGCAACTTCACTTACTGAGCAAGAGCTACTACCTCCTTCTCCACCAACGGCCAACAATAAAAAACCACCAAGAAGAGCCTGAATCACCCTTTGCTTCTCTTCACAAACAGTTGAAAGAGATCTAAATAAAACAATGCCATGATGCCTTGGAAACAACAGACCATCACAGTCCACACAAAGAAGCAGGATAAACTGGTA
>NW_006942607.1:0-1187 GCF_000298275.1 Orycteropus afer afer | reverse complement strand
GCTGGCGTGGGATCAGGCAGGGTTTCATTCTGCTGTGCATGGGATCGCTATGAGTCAGAAACAACTCAGTGGCACCTAACAACAACAACAACAACAACATGGATTGAATTGTGTCCCCCCAAACATGTATTTCTTAACCTCTGTGCTGGGTTGGAGTCCACTGCCGTGTTTGGTCTTTGGTTTTTGTGCTTGCCATTAGAATCCCATTTGGGAATGGCTGTCTTTGTTATGTTAACGAGGCAGGATTAGTGGAGGGTGTATCTTGAGTCCATGTCTTTTGAGATGTAAAAGAAGTTAGGCAAGCAAGCAGAGATGGGGGGAGCAGGAGGCCAGTCCTCCAGAGCAGGCAGAGACAGCCTTCCCGAGAGCCGGCACCTGAATTCAGGCTTCCAGCCTCCTGAACTGTGAGAGCATGAATGTGTGTGTTAAAGCCACCCCTTGTGGTACCGCTGTCACAGCAACATGAGAAAGCTATGTTGGTGTTGGCAGCTCAAGTTGGCTCTGACCCAGCAACCCTGTGTTCAACAGAACAAAACACTGCCCGGTCTGTGCTTCCCTCACATCCTTGCTACACCTGAGCCCATCGTGGCAGCCACTGTGTCAGTCCATCTCATGAGGGCCTTCCCCTCCTTCATTGACCCTCCACTTTACCAAGCATGGTGTCCTTCTCCAGGGAATGCTCCCTTCTGACAACAGGACCAGAGTAGGGGAGACGGAGGCTGGCCATTCTCGCCTCCAAGGAGCATTCTAGCTCACTTCTTCCAGAACAGATTTGTTCATTCTTCTGGCAGTCCGTGATATTTTCAGCTTTCTTTGCTAATACCACAACTCAAAAGCATCAACTTTTCTTCAGTCTTCCTTATTCGTTGTCTAGCTTTCACATGCATATGAGGCGATTGAAAATACCATGGCTTGGGTTAGGCACATCTTAGTCTTCAGAGCAACATCTTTACTCTTAACACCCTTTAAACAGGTCTTTTGCAGTAGATTTGCCCAGTGCAATACGATGTCTGATTTATTGACTGCTGCTTTCATGGGTGTGGATTGTGGACCCAAGTAAAATGAAATCCTTGACAGCTTCAATCTTTTCTCCATTTGTCGTGATGCTGCTTATTGGTCCAGTTGTGAGCATTTTCGTTCTATTTATGTTGAAGTGTAATCCATACTGCAGACTGCAGTCTTTAGTC
>NW_006942606.1:0-1167 GCF_000298275.1 Orycteropus afer afer | reverse complement strand
AATCTACTTCTACAGAGATGTTGTTGTTGTTATTATGTGCCACCGAGTTGGACCCGACTCATTGTGACCTCTCCTTGGGTTTCCGAGGCAGTATCATTAGAGATGGTGCCTCGGGTTGCTATGAGTCAGATTCAACTTGCCAACCATGAGTTTTTTAGTTTTATATATATTATTTACTTTTATTACTATATACTTCAGTAGCTCTGGGCACAGCAATTATATGTTCAGCTGCTAACTCAAAGGTTGGTGGTTCAAATCCACCCAGTGCATCCCAGGAGGAAGACCTGGCAATTTGCTCCCATAAAGATTACAGCCTCAAAAACCTGATCAAGGAGTTCTACTCTATCCTATAGGGTCACTGTGAATGAGAATCCACTCCACCAGTGGATTTTTTTTGGGGGGATGAGGGGATGCGAAGGAATAAGTGTTAAACTACAAACTGATAGGTTGGTAATTCAAACCCACCCAGAGCACCACATACAAAGGCCCTTGCAATCTGCTTCGAAAGGTCCCAGCCTTGATATCCTACGGAGCAATTCCACTCTGCACACATGCAGTTGTCATCAGTTGGAATTGACTCAATGGCAACTGGTTATGGCTTATTATTACTATTAGCATAACTATTATAATAATACAAGTAGTTCTGGTGGTGGCAGCGTTTAAAGCATTGGATTACTAACCAAAAGATTGGCAGTCCAAACCCACCAGCCAGTAGGAGGCAGTCTGCTTCTGTAAAGATTTACAGCCTTGGAAACCTACGGCACAGTTAGTTCTACTCTGTCCTATAGGATCACTATGAATCAGAATCAACTCAATGACAGTGGGTTTTTGGTTCTTACATTATGCTAATATTGGTTTTACTAATATCATAGTGCACTCACTATGTCATAAACTGCTTCCCATTTGGGACACATTTTGTTCTTGCTGCACCCAAATTTGCTCCTGTTATTCTCTCTTCCAGGAATACCTTCTCATCATTCCTTAATGAAAATTAAAGCCATTTGGTACAAAAGCAAAAGCAGGCATCTTCTTTGACCCAATAATTTCTCTTTTTTGCATTTATCCTAAGAAAAGATAAAGATCTTTGCAAAAATTTAGCTACAAGAGCAAATCTTGTATTAATATCCTGGTTGTAGACTTGTTAGATTGGAAGAATAAAAACAACAA
>NW_006942605.1:0-1215 GCF_000298275.1 Orycteropus afer afer | reverse complement strand
TTCACTTACTGACATGGTTAGGTTCCAAAGAGCAGGTCATTATGTGAAAATAGGCTCATATGAAAATGCAGTTTGACCCCGTCAGATTGCAAAATGGAGGATGACTACATCATTACATAATTGCCAAACCACTGAGAATCACGGCCCAACCATGTCAACACATAGCCTTAGCCATCACATGCAGCATTTGTTACTGCCAGACATACATGATTTATATGCAAAAAAGACAACTAGGTTTTTCACTGTGGACGTAAATGTGAAATTTCAGATAACGAGATAGTCGATGACATTTTAACAATCTTAAGTCTTCTTCCACGCACACAGAGGAGCATCTTCTCATTTATTTTAGTCTTCTTTAATCTCTTCCAGCAGTTGCTTTATAATTTTCATTGTATAAGTCGTTCACATCCCTTGTTGGTTAAATTTATTCCTAGGTATTTTATTAGATGCTATTATGAATGGAATTTGTTCTGTAATTTCCCTTTCACAGCTCTCATTGCTGGTGTATAGGAAGGTGCCTTGGTGGCACAGTGGTTAAAGCACTTGGCTACTAACTGGGAGGTCAGCAGTTCACCAGAGCTCCGCAGAGGAAAGATGCAGCAGTCGACTTCTGTAAAGATTGCAGCCTTGGAAACGTTATGGGGGCAGTTCTCAGTCCTGTAGGTCTGTTGGGAGTTGGAGTGGACTCGACAGCAATAGGTTTGATGTATAGAAACTCAGCTGATTTTTGTTTGTTGACCTTCTACCCTGCAACTTTACTGAATTTCACTATTAGCTCTATAAGCTTGCTTTCTTCTTCTTCTTTTTTTTTTTTTAATTGTGATTTGGGTGAAAGTTTACAGAGTAAATTCACTTTCTATACAGCAGCTTGTATACACTTTGTCTCACAACATTGACTACAATTTACCACAATGCAACAGCTCCCCTCTCACTTTCTCCCAGTAGTTACCTCTTCCCTGTGTCCTTTCCTCCATGCACTCCTGCCCCCTGAGCTGTCTCCCTGTGCATATACAGCCCTTCTATTGTCCCATGATTGTTCTCTCCAAGGAGTGTATCTACCTAATGTAAATGTTCGGCTCATATGTCTATCTTTTGTTTGGCTGAAAGCCACAGAAGTGGGTTCAGTTCCAGACCTGAAGGGCAGCTAGGGGCCATAGTCTTAGTGGTTCCATCAGGCTCTATCAGACCAGCAAACCTGGTCCCTCTTTTTTTTTT
>NW_006942604.1:0-1215 GCF_000298275.1 Orycteropus afer afer | reverse complement strand
GAGGCCACGTGTGCAGAGTAGAACGGCTGCACAGAGTTCTCAAGGCTGTGAGCTTTTGGAAGCATATCACCAGGTCTGTCTCCTGAGGTGCGTCTGGGTGGGTTTGAACTGCCAGCCTTTCAGCTAGCTGTCAAGCACTTAGCTGGTTTTGCCAGCCAGAGACTCCTTTTCACATTGTAGTCCCTCTGTAAATAGATGTTAAATGACCTCTGGAATTTTGCAGCCTAATTTTGAAAATAAGCTCTTATCATTAATGCAGTGTTCAACAAGTGACTTCCATGCTCACAGCCTCATCTCTTCCTCTGTTGAATGAGGATTTACCTCTTGGATCACTGAGGTCATGTGTGTGAAGTGCTTTGCAGACACCTACTGCCCTTGGTAAGCAGTTGGTATATTGTTATGGACACATCATCAGGAAAGACCAATCACTGGAAAAGGACATCTTCTTTGTTAGAAGGTAGTGAAAATGTGAGAAACCCTCAGTGAGATGGATTGACACAACAGTTGCTAAAATGGGCTCAAACATATCAAGGGTCATGGAGGTGGTGTAGGACCTGGCAACCTTAGTTCCATTATGTATAAGCTCTGTGTTGAGAGTAACTACAACAACAGACAAGCCTGTGTGTGGGATAAGAAAGCAGAGCTTACACTTTCTCCATAAGTCTGGAAGTGTTCCTGGGCTGAGTCCTGCATAAGGGTGATCTTACATTTGGTTCGTTATAGGAAAGCAGCTTGTGGCTGGCAAACTAAAGACTTGAGTTGTAGCTGGTTTTACCATTAAATTGTTGGTTGGCCTTGGACAAGTTCCTTAATCTCTCCAAGGCTCAGTTTTCTCTTTTTCTGGAATGGGCCAGTGATGCTAATTATTCTTTGGATTGCTTTGCTGTAGTCACCTCCATCACTTCCTTCAAGTCTATTTAAATTTCATATGCAGGAGGCGTCACTTGCCCCCTCTATTTAACTCCACCCCTTGGCCGGCATTCCCAATCCCCATTACCCTGCTGCTTTATCTTTTATCCATAGCACTTAGCATCTTCTACATACTATTTGGTTACTTCTTTTTTATTTTTGGTGAAAATATACACAACAAAGCATATACCCTTCAACGATTCCTAAATACACAGTTCGGTGACATTGGTTAAATACTTCCCATTGTGCCATCATTCTCTCTTTACCCATATCGTCCCACCACCATTAACTTAGACTCTCTGCCTC
>NW_006942603.1:0-1192 GCF_000298275.1 Orycteropus afer afer | reverse complement strand
GTGAGCATTTCTTCATATGTTTGTTGGCCGCTTGAATATCCTCCTTGGTGACGTGTCTATTCATGTCTTCTGCCCATTTTTTAATTGGATTGTTTGTCTTTTTGTTATTGAGGTGTTGAAGTGTTCTATAAATTCTAGAGTTTATCACTTTTTTATTCCACTGACATAGTGCATTGTGTCAACTGATTTTTCTAATATTAGAGCAACTTTTCAATCATGGAACAAACCACAGTGAGAAATTATATTCTTTTTATACATTTCTGAATTTGCTTTGCTAATATTTTGTTAAGAATTTTTACATTCATGAGAAATATTGGTCTGTAGTTGTCTTGTAACATTTATATGTGGTTTTCATATCAGTGTATTGATACCTTCATTGAATTGAATGGGAATTGTTTTTTCCTTCTACATTTTCTAAAATAATTTATATAAGATTGACATTATTTCCTTAGTAACATTGAAACAATTTAGTAATGAAATCTTCCAGGTCTGACATTTTCTTTTTAGGAAGGTATTAAATGAAAAATAATTTTAAAAAATGAATATAGATTCATTTATAGTTCTTGTTTCAGAAAACTTTTTGTTAATTTATGTCTTCCAAGGACTTTGTCCATTTCATCTCAGTTATAGAATCTATTGGCACAAAGTTGTCCTTGTTGTGTCATTTCTCTCTTTCTCTCTTGAGCAATAAAGTCAGATGTTTATAAATTTTATTGATATTTTCCAAGAAGCAGCTTTCAGAATTTTTATTTTCTCTTTACTGATTTTCTCTTCCGTTTCATTGAATTTTTCTTCATTATCTCCCTCATTCTAATTCTTTTATGTTGAATATATTTTTCTAGCCTCTTACAATGAAATCTTGTATCATTGATACTAGACATTCTTTTTTTTTTCAGTATAAGTATTAAAGCTATAACTTTATCTCCAAGCACTGCCTTAGCTGTATCCTGCAAATATTGACATGTATTTTTTTTTTTATTATTTTCATGTTGTTCAAATATCATTTGCCTTTTTCTAAAGAATTTTAAAAATGTTCTAAAGAATGAGCATGAATGCCTTTGGGCAGCCATTGTTCTTCCTACCACAATTATTAAGGTATTTGTCACGAGTTACTAAAATAATATATCCTCAATCTTAGAATTTACTTTAATCAAAGATAAGACATTGACATATATCACACACAATCTGAAAG
>NW_006942602.1:0-1155 GCF_000298275.1 Orycteropus afer afer | reverse complement strand
AACTCTAGGTACTGGCAATTAGAATTGAGGCTGGAGATTCCTGCAGTGGTAAGGGTTTGGAGAGAAAGACAAGGCACTGACAGCATTTCCTAGAGAGCTCTAACAAATAACTCTAAAATCTCAACTGATAAACAAAAGAAAAGTTTATGAGCTCTGGTAGCGTAGTGGATAAGGCATTTGGCTGCTAACCAGAAGGTCAGGGGTTCAAACCCACCAGGCTGCTCCACAGAAGGAATTTGGGGGAAAGTACTTCCATAAAGGTTTATAGCCTTGAAACCCAATGGGAGACTCTATGAGTCAGAATCAACTCGATGGCAGTGAGTTTTCTTTCTTTCATCATAAATCAATGAAAGTCAGTGTGGGGGGGGGAGGGAGACATGGATTCTAAGCTACAGAGTCATTCTCAACCTAGATTTCTTCCATTTAGGTGCTCTTCAGTCTTCCAGAGTCTCACAGAATTCTTGTGGACCCCATGCATCTAATTAATCCAGGATTGAAGAGAGGGTGGGAAATTGTGCAAAAAGTTTTATGGGCAAGTCCTAGAGGTTGTTCAAAACATGCCTACATACATTCATTTCCCAAAAGTCAATCATAAGTGTTCATCTTATTGTCAGGAAACATGAGAAATGTAATACAATTGCTTGCCTGAAAGATAAGAAGGGACATTTGGGGAGAATCAACCATAGCCATTCAATAATTATTCTACACACTTCTTCCCATAAACATACCTTAATGTGCTTAACTAATATTAATGTATGCAATTAACTTTCTGAATTGGCTAACATGTATACGAAGTGCACAAGTGGAATTATGATTTATGCTGAACATTTATTTTCTTCCAACATTTAGATAGATTGACAGGACTTTCAAAAGAAGATAAATACCAGAATAACTACATGGTGCCTGGCTGCCACTGTCAACCACTCTGAGGGGGATCTATGTAGAAGATCCCGGATAGAGAGGGAGAACAATGTGGAACAAAACACAAAATCATTTGGAAAAAAAAAAAAAAGAGGACCAGGTTTGCTGGTCTGTTAGAGCCTGGTGGAACCACTGAGACTATGAACCTATTTGCCCTTCAGGTCTGGAAGTGAACCCACACCTGTAGCTTCCAGCCAAACAAAAGATAGGCATATGAGGTGAATATTTACCTGA
>NW_006942601.1:0-1196 GCF_000298275.1 Orycteropus afer afer | reverse complement strand
TCAAACCCACCAGCCACTCCTCGGAAGGAAGATGGGGCAATCTACTTCCGTAGTGACACTACCTCAGAAACCCAAGGAGGGATCGCTATGAGTCGGGTCCAACTGGATGGCACATAACAACAACAACAACAACAACATATATACGGAGCTCTGATGGCGTAGTGGATAAGGCATTTGGCTGCTAATCAGAAAGTCACTGTTTCAAACTTACTAGCTGCTCCTCAGAAAGAAGCTGGGTCAATCTTCTTCCATAATGATTTACAGCCTTGGAAACACAATGGGGTTGGTATGAGTCAGAATCGACTCTCTGGCAGTAAGTTTGAGTTTGGTGTGTATATATACACACAGGTATATATAGTTGTTATTGTTGTTTGCCATCGAGTTGACTCCTACTCATGGTGACCACATATATGCAGAGTAGAACTGCTCTGTAGGGTGATCTTTCAGAAGCAGATTGCCAGGCTTTTTCTTCTGAGGCTCTTCTGAAGAGTTTGAACTGTGCTCAACCTTTCAGCTAGTAATGGGGTGCTTAACCATTTTGTCATCCATGGACTCCTATATACTTATAGTATCTATCTATCTATCTATCTATCTATCTATCTATCTATCTATCATCTAGTCTATCATCTAATCTATCTATCATCTATTATATCATCTATCTATCATCTATCTATTATTGTTTGCCAACAAGTAGATTCCAATTCAGAGTGACATTATAGGATAGAGTAGAACTGCCTCATAGGATCTCCTAGGCTATAATCTTTGCAGAAGTTTTCCAAGTCTTTTTTCTTCTAGAGCCACTGGTGGGGTCAAACTGCAGACCTTTTGGTTAGCAGCCAGGCATTTAACTATTGCTCTACCAGGGTATTCTCTCTCTCTTAATACAATAATCTTTTGATATTCACAGGAGATTTGTTCCAGGACAACCCACCATACCAAAATCAGTCTATACAGGATCTCCAATTTTCATCCTTTTCAGAGTGATTGGCCTTGGTAGCCAGTCACCATCTAGTTCTGTTGGTCTCTGGGTCATATAGGTTGAGATTTTCATGGTCCATTAGTCCTTTGGACTAACTGATCCATGCATCTTTGATTTTCATCACTCTTCTTTGCTCCAGACAAGGAGAGACCTATAGTTGCATCTTAGATGGCCACTCACAAGCTCTTAAGACCCCAGTCACTACTCACCAGAGTAA
>NW_006942600.1:0-1215 GCF_000298275.1 Orycteropus afer afer | reverse complement strand
GCTCCTTAATTTTTATGGAAATAGAGTGCCCATCTTCCTTCCATGGAGTGGCTGGTGGGTTCGAACCACTAACCTTCTGGTTAGCAGTTAAATGCCTTAGGCACTATGCCACCAGAACTCCTTCCTGTAATACAACTACAAAACCAAGCAAACTCACTGCTGTCGAGGCGGATCCCACTCATAGCGACCCTTCCTTGGGTTTCCAAGGCAGTATCTCTACAGAAGTAGATTGCCTAACCTTCCTTCCAAGAAGTGGCTAGTTGGTTTGAACCGCCAGCCTTCTGGTTAGCAGCCTAGGTGGTATTAAATTACTGGTAAGGAGAAAACAAGTAGGAAAGGGAGAAAGGAAGTGTATGTATTTAATTCTCACAACCATACAAGGTAGGCTTCATTACTGTACCCATTTCACACATGAGGAAACTGAGGCTTAGACACACAACTGCTAAGTAACAGGATTTGAAGCTCTGACTCCATTCTCCATTTCACAATTTTTCCATCACCCTTAACAGAAGCCCAACATCCTACTTACCTCTCCCTCCTATCTATCCACTCCTAGTAAAAATAATAACCTTTGGTCTCTATGCAAATGGGGCAGTCCTTTTTTTGAAGCAATTTTTAAAAACAAAACAGCATCTTATGCTTCCTTGCATTACTTTTAGGAGCTAAGCTTATTGGAAAGGTTTCACTGCTTCGGAGTGGGTGACTAGGTTCTAACTGAAAGCCATCAGAGCCACACAGAAGCAGCTGCACATAAGCTCATCTGAGTAAGTGTTTGCTTTCATCTGAAAATTTCACTTATTCTCCAGTAGTTGCATCTAATGGAAAAAGGCCTCTTTCATTTTACTTAAAACTTTTCTCATTCTTTCTCTGATAGCAGTAATTTGATTTTCTTCCCTCTTCCCTCTGGCACACACTAGCTAATTTTCTTTGTGTCTAAATGAGTTTAAAATAAGCATGACTTTATACACCAACATGATTAACAAGTGGCAGCACAGGTCTGAAAATAGTGTGTGGGAAATGCTAGTGTTTCAGAATCCATAAAAGGAACCCACAGAACCAGGTAGTCCCTGCAAACAGTTCCCACTTAGGGATGACTGAAAAATGAAAACTCCAAAGTTTAATAGGTTTGAACTGCTGATCTTCTGGTTAGCAGCCAAATGCCTTATCCACTCAGCCACCAGAGCTCCTTAATTTTTATGGAAATAGAGTGCCCAT
>NW_006942599.1:0-1161 GCF_000298275.1 Orycteropus afer afer | reverse complement strand
GGAATGGTTTCAGTCTCTTTCCATTGAGAATAATGTTGGCTGTCAGTTTTGCATAGATGTCCTTTATTATGTTGAGGAATGTCCCTTCTACTCCTATGTAGCTGAGAGTTTTGTTCCGGAATGAGTATTGGATTCTATCAAATGCCTTTTCTGTGTCAACTGATATGATCATGTGGTTCTTTTCTCTTGTTTTATTTATGTGCTGGATGACATTGATTGATTTCTAATATTGAACCATTTTGCATACCAGATATGAACCCCACTTGGTCATAATGAATGATTTTCTTGATATGTTGTTGGAAACTATAGGCTAGGAAATTGTTGAATATTTTGCTTCTATATTCATGAGGGATATTGGTCTGTAGTTTTCCTTTTGAGAGGTGTCTTTGTCTGGTTTTGGTATTAACGTTATGCCTGCTTCATAAAATGAATTTGGGAGGATTCCATCCTTTTGTATGTTTTGGAATAGTTTGAGTAGAATTGGTGTCAGTTCTCTGGATGTTTGGCAGAATTCTCTCGTGAAACCATCTGAGCCAGGACTTGTTTTTCGTAGTAATTTTTTTAGGACCTATTCAATTTCTTCTTTTTTTATTGATCTCTTCAACTTTTCCACATCAGTCTGTGTTAGTAAGTTAGGTAAGAGGTATGTTTCTAGAAATCTGTCCATTTCTTCCAGATTTTCAAATTTGTTGGAGAACAGTTTTTCATAGTATCCTGATATTATCTTTTTTTTTTTTTTCAGTTGGTTCTGTTCTGATGTCACCCATTCCATTTCTTATTTGTGTTACTTGTGTTCTCTCCCTCTTTTCCTTTGTTAAATTTGCCAGCAGTTTGTCAATTTTATTAATCTTTTCAAAACACCAACTTCTAGTATTGTTGATTTTTTTCTATTGTCTTTCTATTTTCTGTTCATTGATTTCTGCTCAATCTTTATCATTTCCTTCTTTTGCTGAGTGTAGGGTTTTCTTGCTGCTCTTTTTGTAATTGTTGGAGATATTGGTGTAATGTGTTGATTTTGGCGCTTTCTTCTTTTTTGATGTGTGCATTTATTGCTATAAAGTGGGCTCTGCTCACTGCTTTTGTTGTTTCCCAAAGATTTTGGTATGTTGTGTTTTCATTCTCGTTTGATTCAAGGAATTTTTGAATTTTTTTTTTTTTTTT
>NW_006942598.1:0-1167 GCF_000298275.1 Orycteropus afer afer | reverse complement strand
TGTTGTATTTTCATTCTTGTTTGATTCTAGGAATTTTTTAAATTTAATTTTTATTTCATCTGTTACCCAGCATTCTTAAGGAGGGTGTTGTTCAGTTTCCATGTGTTTGCTCCTTTTCCATTGATCTTCATATTGATTTCTAATTTGATAACATTGTGATCTGATAAGATATTTCGCAGTATTTCAATGTTATTAAATTTATTGAGACTTGCTTTATGGTCTCACATGTGGTCTATTATGGAGAAAGTTCCGTGTGCATTGGAAAATATGTATATTGTGCTGATGTTTATAAGGTCAAGGTGGTGGATTATGTTGTTTAGCTCTTCTGCATCTGTTGAATTTCTTTCCTATTCTATCTTTCATTGAAAGTTGTGTAATAAAGTCTCCCACTATGACAGTGGAGTCATCTATTTGCCTTTTCAACTCTTTTAAAGTCTGATTTATGTATTTCAGGGCTTTTTCATTGGGTCCGTAGATATTTATTATGACTATATCTTCTTGTTCAATTGATCCTTTAATCATTACATAATGTTTTTCCTTGTCTCTTATCACGGTTTTTGTCTTCAAGTCAATTTTATCAGAAATTAATATCACCACTCCTGCTCTTTTATGGTTTGCATTTGCTTGATGTATCTTTTTCCAACCTTTGATTTTTAGTCTATTTTTGTCTTTGTCTCTAAAGTGTGCTCTTTCAGACAGCATATAGATGAGTTTTGTTTTCTTATCCAGTCTGCAACTCTGTCTCTTGAGTTGTGCATTTAATCCATAGACATTCAGTGTAATTATCAATAAGTATGAATTGGTTGCTGTCATTTTGTTATGTATATTTTCCTTGTACTCCTGGTTTCCTTGTTGCATATAATTTTCTGTGCTGAGCTCATTATGTTCATGAATTGTGTTATGGTTTCCTCTGTTGCTGTTTTGTTGTTGTTGTTGTTGTTGTTGTTACTTGTCATCAAGTAATCTTTGACTCATAGGTACCCTATGCACAGCAGAATGAAACCCTGCCCAGTCCTGTGCCAGTGCTGTGTAGTAAATTACCTGGTATGGCTTCTCTAGTCTTTGTAAACTCTGGTGGAATTTGCTGTGAGCAACTGAGGAGCTCTTGATTGCTAAAGTTATCCACCTGTGGTATTTCTGTTGTGAGTGGCACAAACAATGTTCTGG
>NW_006942597.1:0-1215 GCF_000298275.1 Orycteropus afer afer | reverse complement strand
AAATGACTTACCCACTATACCACCAGAGCCCCTTAGGCTGTCCAGGGTTCAGTAATTTTACCAGTGTTTTTTTAAAAATCCATTCTTGACTTTATTTTCTCTATTATGTGTATGCTTCTTTTCTTTACTTCTATTTCCTTTATTTTGCTTTTCTATCTTTTTAAGATGGTACCTTAGATCATCATTCCCAGCCTCCCTGCTTTTCTAATATATACATTTAAGGCCATATTTCTCCCTTCTAAATATTGCTTCAAATGCATCCTACAAGCTTTGGTGTGTGATTTTTTTTTGTTAATCCCTTATTTCAAAAGATTTTTAAATTTCCGCTGTGATTTCTTCTTTTACTTCTGGGTTACTTAAAGCTGTATTTCTGAAAATGAAAATTATTTTAATTTTGTTGGTGTCATTGATTTCTAATTTATTTCCACTGTGACCATAGACTATGTGTGATTTCAATCCTTACAAATTGAGTGAGACTTGCTTTATCGCTCAGTATGTGATGAATTTTATAAATGTGCTGTGTATGCTTGAAAAGAATGTGCAGTAGACATTTGTGGATACACTGTCTCATACGTCAAATTTGCTAAGCATGTTTACATCTGTATCCTTACTGATTTTGTCTGTTTGTCTATCAGATATGGAGAGATGTTTAAAATTCTCTATTTTAACTGTGGATTTGTTCACTCTTCTTTTCCTTTGTACAATTTTGGCTGACATCTTTTGAGTATGTTGTTATGTGCCTACAAATTTAGAACTCTTAAATCTCATTGGTGAATCTAACGTTTTGTAAATATTAAATGTCCCTCTTTATCGCTACATATGCTTCTCTTGCAGTTACTGAAACCAAGTGCTATTTCCCCCACCCTGGCACCTGGATGGAAATAGATAGGTAGACTGGATTACCCCCAACTATTTCCCCCACCCTGGTTAAGACAGATAATTAGATAACCCCACAGGGGAATAAGTAAACTGGATTACCCCAACTATTTTCCCACACTGGGCAGATGAGTATTCAGTTCCTTAAAGAACTGAATGGAAGACATTCCTTCCTGCAGATGATAGACTTGCTAAAAGTATTTTAGAAATAACTTGTAGATTAACTCTGGCCACGGACAATAGAAATGTTTTAGAAACAACTTCTAAATGAACTCTGGCCCAGGAATAAGGGAACAAAAGTTAATTGCTGACCCTCTCTCCTCTGCCCAAGCCCCTATC
>NW_006942596.1:0-1165 GCF_000298275.1 Orycteropus afer afer | reverse complement strand
AAAAAAAAAAAAAAAAAAACAGTTGCAGTAGTACATAGTTAGGAAACTGTCAGCAATTCAAGCCAGATTCAGAAGAGGTATATGGAACAAGAGACATTATTGTTGATATCAGATGGATCTTGGCTGAAAGTGGAGAATACCAGAAAGATATTTACCTGTGTTTTATTGACTGTGCAAGGACACCTTCGAGTACGGATTGTAACAAATTATGGAGGACACTAAGAGAATGGGAGTCATGTGGAACCTGTATGTAGACTAAGAGGCTGTCATTTGAACAGAACAAGGGGACACTGCATGGTTTAAAATCAAAAAAGGTAGGTGTCAGGGTGGTATCTTTTTGCCCTATGTATTCAATCTATATCCTGAGCAAATAATCTGAACAGCAAAGTTGTCACCCAGAGGCAAAGATGACAGGGCAAGGAGTAGAAAGGAAGCCAGATCAATGGCAACAGAACAAACGGAATGTAAATAATGAGAACGCTGACACATCGTGAAAATTGTGACCAGTGCCATGAAACAACTTGTAGAAAAATTGTCATGTGGGAACCTAGTTTGCTGTGTAAACTTTCCCCTAAAACACTATATACATGAAAAACAGGTGACAGAGACAAGTTTGCCTGCAAGCCAGATTTTACACAAAGCCTGCACACTTATCCATAAAGCTGCACCAGAATCTTGCGTGGGTGGAAATCCCAGGTCTTATGAGAAGAATGCCAAGAAGTCCTCGGAGGCCAGGGAAGTGCAGTGTCTGGGATGCAGAGAGGGCGCTTGCTTCCTCAGCCACAGGCAAGCAAGGCTTCTATCAAGATGTCTGTATAAGGCATGAGCCATCAAAGTTGTCAAAGTTCCCTTGGGTACAGAGTGGCCTTGTCTCTGAACCGTCTGCTGCCATCGTAAGACTTTCTTTCCATCTGGAACCATCGGTGTCCAAACTTATAAGATACATGTGCAATCTGACACTTCTCACCATCTTGAGACACCATCCTATTCCACCCCATCATCATCTCTCACTTGGATCATGGCCACAGCCTCCTGGCTAGTCTCTGCTGTTTACAACCTATTGTCATTAAGTTAGCCAAAGGGATCCTATTAAATTAAAGTCAGATCATGCCACTCCTCCACTTATACCTCTACAATAGCTTCTGACATAATTCAGAGTAAAGCC
>NW_006942595.1:0-1155 GCF_000298275.1 Orycteropus afer afer | reverse complement strand
AGGACAAGTGAAAGAATAGTGGGGTCTTGTTCCCTGATTTTACCCCTGGCATCTGGACCCGGGTGGTCAGTCATCCCATTCTTTCTGCCACCTTCTCTCCTGCTTCTAATGTTCTAGGTCAGACTATGCTGACCCTGTCATCCACAGTGTCAGGGGCTCTGCGAAAATACAAACATACATGCAAACATGCACACACATATGCTTGTGCACATACACTAATCAGTGATCCAATATTTTCCCCTCTAACAAAAATCCAAGCCAAAAGTTGTCATGAGAAAGTTCTATCAAACACACAAGACTCCTCCCCAAAAATGACTTAAAATAGAAGGAATATTGGCTAAACTCATTTTCTGCTTTCAGCATGATCATGACATCCAACCAACAGGAACAATATCAGATTTGAGAATTCTAGGAAAATCTCATCTATGAACACAAATGCAAATCTCTTCATCATATTAGGAGACAGAATCCATGGTAAATTGAGCCCCATCACTGTAACCACTAGGAAGGATTTGGATGATGGGGACATTTGCAGTCTCTGGGGGATGCTAACATGGATTTTGGAGGAGAGCAGATATGGAGAGTGACTGAGGCCCTACACAGTCTGCAGGCCACGCCCACTGCACCTCTGGGCCGCCATCTTGATCACCGTCCATTCACTAGCTCTGCCCCAACCAAATACACATCTTAGCTGCTTTTTAAGCACACCAAGGGTCACATTCTAGGTATTATACTGTTGTGTTTCCTTGTTCAGGACACTTTTCCTTGATATCCACATGGTGTTTCCTTCACATTCCCTTTTAAGGTTAGAATACTACTGTGGTTACCTAGTGCCACTTTGACAAGAATATATACCACAAATGGGATGGCTTGAACAAACAGGAGTTTATTCTTACAATTTGGAGACTTTAAGTCCAAGTTCAAAGTGCCAGGCTCTAGGGGCTGTGTGAAAGCCCCTCGACGTTGGGCTTCAGCTCTGCCTCTTGCTCCCGGCCCACTGAAGCTGGCGGCATTTCTTCACTCAGGTAGCTACTGGCTGCTGAGGCTAACAAGCTCAAGGTTGACAAATAAAATGGCACTGTCCTGATATTACCAAACCACATGGCAGGTCGTTAATTCAAGTCCATTGTAAGTTCCAAGGTTGCTAGTGCAGGG
>NW_006942594.1:0-1216 GCF_000298275.1 Orycteropus afer afer | reverse complement strand
CACAGGCTGTTCATGAGTTTTCCTCCAATCCTGATGCCACATTCTTCTTCATATAGTCCATCTTCTCTTGAGGAACCTACATATAGAACAAGAGGCCATCATTCAAACAGAACAAGGGAATACTGCATGGTTTAAAATCAGGAAGGGCATGTGTCAGAGTTGTATCCTTTCATCATACCTATTCAATCTGTATGCTGAGAATTAATGGCCTGTCATATGGTTTGGTAATGTTGGGACTATGCCTTGTTACTTGTTGACCTTGGGTTTGTCAGTCTCAACAGCCAGCAAGTGAGTGAAGAAAAGCCTTCAATTTCAGTGGGCTGGGAGCAAGAGGCAGAGCTGAAGCCCAAGGTTGAGGGGTTTTCACCCAGCCCCTAGAGCCTGGCACTTTGAACTCAGACTTTTAGGAGTCCACATTCAAGGTGCCAGCTCCAGGGACTGGGTGGATGACCCCAACATTAGGCTTCAGCTCTGCCTCTTGCTCCCAACTCACTGAAGCTGGAGGCATCTCTTAATTAGGCAGCTGCTGGCTTCTGAGGCTGACTATCAAGCAACATGGTAGGCCACTAGTTCAAGTCCAGACACAGTTCCAAGATTGGCAGGCAACATGGCAGGCTACTGAATGAAGAGTCAGCTAAATGCAGGATCCAAGTGTGAAAAATATCTCAGAGACTTTTCTCAAAGCTTTTTATACACTGGAAGCAGACTATATCCTTAAGGCAGCTCCTCAGCTGTTCACAGAAGATTCCATCATGGAATTGTTTACCAGTCTCATTATGGGGAATAACTACATCATTATGGGGAATAACTGTCCAGCCACTCAAAACCAGACCCAGCCAATTTGGCACATAACCTTAACTACCACAGGTATTTTTATCCTCCACATAAGAACACATACCCATGAAGAGCAAAAATCATAACTTTTCTATTGATAGTGGATGGGAGGATGGTTTGATTAACCTGCTCAACCAAATTATTTGTTAGAGAGTTGTTACAAATGGGTACGCATACTAATTCTAGAATTATTGATTTCCAAATTAGAGTACAGGGCTCTTTTTTCTTACCCGCTTGACTCAGACAAGCTAGAATACTATTTATGTTACCTGCAAGGAGACTCATTAGAAAGCTAGGGAACTTGAGATATGAGACTAAAAACACACAGGGACAATCTTCAGGGGAGTTCCAAGCAGCATTAGAGCAATTCTTAGTTTTGATA
>NW_006942593.1:0-1216 GCF_000298275.1 Orycteropus afer afer | reverse complement strand
CCCCACTTAATATAGCCAAGTAAAGAGGTGTTGAGCACTCAACAAGAAGTTGACTCTCAGACCTATGCAAGAGTAAAGTTCCGTGATGCTGTACGAAAAATCAAGTCTATACCTCCGGTGAGAAATTCAGTCTTTCTAAATCATGTTTTTGTTTTTGTTTCTCAAAAACATTTAATAAGATCCAATAATTTTGTGCTACAAAATTAGCCACACACATTACAGAAGCAACAGATGGCAGAGTTGGAGTAACTTCTCAGAGACAACCAAACACCTTGAGAGACAATCACTGGGCCAGTGGACTCAGGACCATAGTCTCCGGGGACATCATGCTCAATTGGCACAACATAGGACATAAAAATCTTGTTCTACAACCTGCTTTGGTGAGCAGAGACTGAGGTCTTAAAAGCTTTCAAGTAGCCATCTAAGATGCAACTATTGGTCTCCTTTCATCTGAAGCAAAGAAGAGTGAAGAAAATTAAAGGCACCTGGAAACAATTAGTCCAAGGATAAGATGGACCATGAGGACCTCAGCCTTCATGACCCCGAGACCAGAAGAACTAGCTGGTGCCTGGCTACCAAAGTCAGCCACTCAGAAAGGGTTTGAAACTGGAGATCCTAGATAGAGTGGGAGGGAAAGTGTGGAACAAAATTCAAAAACACAAAAATGACCAGAATTACTGTTCGGATAGAGACTGGTGGAATGCCCGAGACTATGGCCCTGGGTTACTCTTCAGGCCTAGAAATGGACTCACTTCCATGGATAGGCTCTCAGCCCAACAGTAGAAAGACCTACATGCAGAGTACCTACCCCAGGCTGATGCACCCACCTATTCTAGGGAGATGCACCCCTCAGAGCAATCAGCCATGAGGCAGCAGAGGGGCAGCATTCACATAGAGGGCAAGCTGGGCAGACAGGATGCACAGATACGATGGGCACGGGGAGGGGTAGTAACAGGGAAGAGGGGGGAGGAGGGGGGAGGAGAGTTTTCTATGATTGGAGATGGCAATCAGGGCATTGAATCAAATGTGCATGAACTGTTGAACGTAAACCAAACTTGCTTTGTAAATTTGCACCCAAAGCACAATAATAAAAGAAAAGGAAATATCCCATAAGAGATGGTTATCTGCAGAGCCTGATTCCTTGTGCTATGGAGTATGCAAAGAAAAAGATATAAGGAATGTTCTGATTTTCAAAAGCTAGTGGGAGAGAGTTCTG
>NW_006942592.1:0-1216 GCF_000298275.1 Orycteropus afer afer | reverse complement strand
AAGTTCATTCACACTATGCATTGTTTTGCAGATTCTATGTTATTCTTTAGGGTTTCATAATATTCCATTATGTGTATGTACCATAATTTGGTTATCTATTCTTCTGTTGATGGACACCTTTGTTTGTTGTTTCCATATTTTTCCATATTTTTGCTATTGTAAATAGTGCTGATGAACATGGGTGTGCATATATCTGTTCTTGTCCTGGTCCTCACTTCTTTAGGCTATATACCTAGTAATGGAATTCCTAGGTATTTCTAATTCCAGCTTTTAAAGGAATCACCATACTGCTTTCCACAGTGGTTGTATCATTTGACAGTCTCACCAGCAGCAGTGTACAAGAGTCCCAATCTCTCCACATCTTCACCAGAATTTGTTATTTTCTGTCTTGTTGAACTTTGCTAGTTGTGCTGGGGCAAGATGGTACCTCATTGTTGTTTTGATTTGTGTCTTTCTAAAGGCTAATGATCATGAGCATTTCTTCTTATGTTTGTTGGCCATCTGAATATTCTCTTTGGTGAAGTGTCTATTCATGTCTTCTGTCCCTTTTTTAAGTGGATCATTTGTCCTTTTGCTGTTGAGGTGTTGGAGTTTTCTGTAAATTCTGGAGATAAGTCCCTTGTCAGATATGTCTTTGCCAAATATTTTTTCCCAATCTATAGGTTCTCTTTTGACCCTTTTGGAGAAGTCTTTAGAAGCACATAAAAATTTAGTTTTTAGAAGGTCCCATTCATCTAGTTTATCTTCTGCTCTTTGTGCATTTTGGGTTATGCTTAATAGTCTTTTGGACTGGTTTTAATTTTCTTCAGCATTGGCTTGAACTAACATATGAGCAATTGATGGTCTGTTCCACAGTTGGCTCCTGGCCTTGTTCTGACTGATGATATTGAGCATCTCCATCATTTCTTTCCACCAAACCAAAGCCAAATGCTGCCATTGAGTTGATCTCGACTCATAGCGACCCCTCCTTGGGTTTCCGAGGCAATATCACTATGGAAATAGATTGTCCAACCTTCCTTCCGAGGAGTGGCTGGTGGGTTTGAACTGCCAGCCTTCTGGTTAGCAGTCAAATGTCTTATGCACTACACCACAGAGCTCCCACAGAGTGGGAAATGAATGGAAGAAATGAAGTAAAAGAACTGAACAGATTTCAAAGGGCAGTTTCAGAAGACAAAGTAAAGTATTATAATGAAATGTACAAAGACCTGGGGTTAAA
>NW_006942591.1:0-1216 GCF_000298275.1 Orycteropus afer afer | reverse complement strand
TCTGGTTCTCTGTTTACAATCTTGTAAGCTTATTTTACTTTGGATACTTCCATAGCTGTGTTGGTTTCTGGATTATGTCATCTTGTGTCTTAATGGTCAGTTGTTTGCTATTACTGGTTCTCTGTTCAAAGGACTCCCTTTAGTATCTCTTGTAAGGTTGGTCTGGTTTACACAAATTCCCTTAATTTTTGCTTATCTGGAAATCTCCTAATTTCACCATCATATTTGAGGGACAATTTTTCCAGGCATTTAACTCTTGGTTGAATTATTTTGTCTTTCAGAATTTTATATATACCATCCCATTGCCTTCTCACTTGTATGGTTTCTGCTGAAAAATCAGAGTTTATTCTTATTGGTGGTCCTTTGTAAATAACTTTTCATTTTTCCCATGCTGCTTTTAGGATACTTTCTTTTTCTTTGGTTTTGATGAGTTTGATGATGTCTCGGTGATTTTCTTTTGGGGGTCTGTCCTCTTTGGGGTTTGTTGGATGTCCTGAGTGGATGTTTCATCTTTCATCATACCAGAGAAGTTCTCTTTTAACAAATCTTGGACAATTTTCTCAGTGGTTTTCTTTTTCTCTTCTTGTTCTGGAATTCCAATTACATGTAGTTTATTCCTTTTGATGGTATCCCACATGAACCTTAGGCTTTCTTCATTTTATTTTGATCTTTTTTCTGATTGAACCCTATCCAAAGATGTATTCAGGTATTTTTCCTTCAATCTCATTTATTCTATTTTCCATTGATTCGATTCTACTTCTTTACCCTTTCAATGTGTTATCTATTTCAGAAAATGTAATATTAATCTTCTGGATTTCTATCTGTAGATTTTGTATCATTTCCAATTTTTCATTTATTTTGTCATTTTGTTCTTGCATTTTCTTCCAAAGCTGATCTAGGGTTTTGTATTTGTTTTCCTTAATTTTGTTAATGTTTTCCTTTATCTGTCTCTCAATCTTTTGAAGGTACCTAAGTATAATTCTTTTGAATTCTTTATCAGGGTGTTCCAATGCTGCTTCTTCCACAAAGATGTGTTCTGGGTCTCTATCCTTCTCCTTTGTTTCTACTGCTTTATCTTGCTTCTTTGTGTGGACTGTGGTGGTCTGTTTTCTCTGAGACATTGTGACTTTATTGTATTTATATTTAATTGGTGATTGTATGTTGGAGTGATTCACCCAAGATTTTAATTTTCTTTACGTGTGTGTTTTTTTTTTTT
>NW_006942590.1:0-1216 GCF_000298275.1 Orycteropus afer afer | reverse complement strand
CTTTGAGAATGGAAATATCAAACTAATCTAGGAGTAAACAAGTAAACACAACATATAAATGCAGCAAGAATTGAAAGAAAAAAAGAAGTTTATTTCAGATAAGGAAATCATCATTTATCTAGAAAGGAAGAGACAATGTTGTTGTTGTTAGGTGCCATGGAGTTGTCTCCGACTCATAGCGACCTCATACACAGCAGAATGAAACACTGCCCGGTCCTGTGCCAGCCCCACGATTTTTGCTACACCCGAGCTCATTGTTGCAGCCACTGTGTCAATCCAGTTCATTGAAGGCCTTCCCCTTTTTTGTTGTCCCTCCACTTTGCCAAGCATGACATCCTTCTCCAGGGAATGGTCCCTTTTATAACATGACCAAAGTAGGTGAGACAGAGTTTGGCCATTCTCACTTCCAAGGAGCATTCCAGCTGCACTTCTTCCAGGACAGATTTGTTAGTTCTTTTAGTAGTCCATGGTACTTTCAGCATTCTTCACCAACAACATAATTCAAAAGCATCGACTCTTCTTCAGTCTTCCTTATTCATTGTCCAGCTCTCACATGCGTATGAGGTGAGTGAAAATACCATGGCCTGTGTCAAACATCCTTGCTCCTCAGTACTTGGAAGGGGTCCTTTGCAGCAGATTTGCCCAATGCTATATGACATCTGATATCTTGACTGCTGCTTCCATTGGTGTTGATTCTAGAACCAAGTTAATATGAAGTCTTTGACAGTTTCAATCTTTTCTCCATTTATCATGATGCTGCTTATTAGTCCCGTTGTGAGGATTTCTGTTTTCTTTATATTGAGGTGTACTCCATACTGCAGACTGTAGTCTTCAATCTTGATCAATAAGTGTTTTAAGTCATCCTTACTTTCAGCGACCAAAATTGTGTTATCTGCATAATACAGGTTGTTGATGAGTCTTCCTCCAATCCTCATGCCACTCTGTTCTTCTTCATATAGTCCAGCTTCTCAGATTATTTGTTCAGCATACTGACTGAATAAGTATGGTGAAAGGATACAACCCTAATGTACTCCCTTCTTGATTTTAAACCATGCAGTGTCCTCTTGTTCTGTTGGAATGACAGCCTCCTGGTCTATGTACAAGTTCCTCATTAGCACAATTAAGTGTTCTGGAATTCTGAATCTTCTCAATGTTATCCATAATTTGTTATGATCCACACAATCGAATGCCTTTGCATAGTCAATAAAACACAAGT
>NW_006942589.1:0-1216 GCF_000298275.1 Orycteropus afer afer | reverse complement strand
TTTTTTTTTTTTCCCCTCTTCTTTTTCTGGAATTCCAATGAGGTATAGTTTCTCTTAGGTTCTCTTCATTACTCTTAAATCTTTGTTCTGATTTTTCATACAGGCTGGTGTCAAGGGATTTATCTTCTAGTTGTGAAATGTGTTCTTCAGCCAGTTCTAGTCTATCCTTTTGTGCTTCCACTGTGTTGTGTAAATCTGTAATTTTAATATTCATCCTCTGGATTTCTAACTGCTGTTTTTGTATGATTTCTGATTTTGTATTAATCTTGTTACTTTCTTCTTGAATGGTTTTCCTGAGTTCTTCCAGGGTACTGTCTGTGTTCTCCTTGGTTCTGTTTGAGGTTTCCTTAAGCTCGTGTAGAGTTCTATAAACATACCTTCTAAATTCCTTCACAGATAATTCTACTGCCTCCTCTTCCTCCATGTTTAATGAAACTTTTGTTTGAGATTTTATTTCTATTGTTTTATCCTGCTTTTTTTGTTTTGTTTTGTTTTTTTGTTTGTTTGATTTGAGGTTGCCCATTGTTTTCTAGACATTTTGAAGTTGTTTAGTTTAGCTGTTAGTTATGTACTGATACGTTTTGACTTAATCTCATGATTTAAAATCTTTGCAAAGTTGTAGCTGGTGTATTTTATTTTTTGGTTATTAATTCAGGTGTGCTGGGTTGCTCTGCAGCTTTCTTTGTGATGATGGAATCCTTGTATGGAATGTGGATCATCAGTAATGATATCCCTTTTTCTATGAATTTCTGGCAGTTCCTAGTCTATGTACTATTTTAAACATTTTTGAATTATTTTCAGCAAAATTTTGCTTGCATGTGATATCAGTGATGCAGTTTGATAATTCCTGCATTCTGCCAGATCACCTTTCTTTAGAATGGACACAAATATGGATCTCTTTCAGTCAATTGGACAGTTAACTGTCTTCCAAATTTCTTAAAATAAATAAGTGCTTTCAGCATTGTATTTATTTGTTAAAACATCTCAATCAATATCCTGTCAATTCCTGGAGTCTTGTTTTTCACCAACTCCTTCAGTATAGCTTGAATTTCTTCCTTCAATACCATTGGTTGTTAATCATATGCTACCTCCTGAAATGGATGAATGTCAACTTTTTTTTTTTTTTTTTTTGTACAGTGACTCTGTATTTCTTCAATGTTCTTTTGATGCTTCATGCTTTGTTCAACAGTTTGACCATAGAATCCTTCAGTATTGC
>NW_006942588.1:0-1163 GCF_000298275.1 Orycteropus afer afer | reverse complement strand
GATCTTTTCAAAAAACCAACTTCTGGTCTTGTTGATTTTTTCTATTGCCCTTCTATTTTCTGTTTCATTGATTTCTGCTCAAATCTTGATTATTTCCTTTCTTGTGGTGACTGCAGGCTTTTCTTGCTGTTCTTTTTCTAATTGTTGGAGATGTTGGTTTAAAGTGTTGATTTTGGCTTTTTCTTCTTTTTTGATGTGTGCGTTGATTGCTATAAATTGGCCTCTGATCACTGCTTTTGCTGTGTCCCAAAGATTTTGGTATGCTGTGTTTTCATTCATGTTTGATTCAAGGAATTTTTGAATTTCATTTTTTATTTCTTCTCTTACCCAGTCTTCCTTAAGGAGGGTGTTGTTCATTTTCCATGTGTTTACTCTTTTTCCATTGATCTTCCTATTGTTGATTTCTAATTTGATAGAATTATAATCTGAGAAGATGCTTTGCGGTTTTTCTATGGTTTTAAATTTATTAAAGCTTGCTTTATGGCCTCACATATTGTCTATCATGGAAACTGTTCCATGTGCGCTGGAAAAGAATGTGTATTTTGCTGATGTTGGGTGAAGTGCTCTGTAGGTGTCTAAAAGGTCAAGTTGGTGGATTATATTGTTTTGCTCTTCTGTATCTTTGTTAGTTTCTTTCTAGATCTATCTTTCCTTGAAAGTGGTGTATTAAAGTCTCTCACTATGACTGTGGAGTCATCTATTTGACTTTTCAACTCTTTTAAAGTCTTATTTATGTATTTTGGGGCTTTTTCATTGGGTCCATAGATGTTTATTACAGTTATATCTTCATGTTCACCTGCTCCTTTAATCATCATATAATGTCTTTCCTTTTCTCGTATGGTGGTTTTTGTCTTAAAGTCAATTTGATGAAAAATTAATATTGCCACTCCTGCTCTTTTACAGTTGCCATTTGCTTGATATATTTTTCCAGCCTTTGATACTTAGTTTTTCTTTTTTTGTCTTAGTCTCCAAGGTGTGCCTCTTGTAGACAGCATATTGATGGATTTTGTTTACTCATCTAATCTGCAGCTCTCCGTCTCTTGAGTGATGTATTTAATTCATTAACATTCAGTGTAATTATTGACAAGTATGAATTTGTTGCTGTCATTTTTTTTTTTTTAGGTTTTCTCCATTAGCATTTTACATTTCTTTTTATTTATTTA
>NW_006942587.1:0-1157 GCF_000298275.1 Orycteropus afer afer | reverse complement strand
CTCCGGACTGGCAAAAGTCCACATCTCAGCCCACCCCTGTCTCCACCCTCCCCGCCTGCTCCCCAGCCACCGCACACAGTCCGCGTAGTCCCCCTGGCCGGCAGGGCTAATATTCTTAATATTACCAAATAAACCACATCTCTCCTCTGTATTGTGATTTTGAACACACTAAAAAATAGTAGGAAAAGCAATATATTCCTAATATAGGAGCTCTGGTAGCATAGTGCCTAAGGCACTTGACTGCTAACCAGAAGTCCGGTGGTTCAAACCCACCAGCCACTCCTCGGAAGGAAGATGGGGCAATCTACTTCCGTAGTGATACTGCCTCGGAAACCCAAGGAGGGGTCGCTATAACTCGGATCTGACTCAATGGCACATAACAACAACAACAATGATTTAATAATAGTGTTTACTGAGTGCCAGGAACTATCCTAGTTTCCTTATGTGTATTAGTTGATTTAATCATCAAAACAATTCTGTGAACCACATATTACTGTTTGCTTTATCTCAAAGATGAGAAAAACATGGTACATGTAATCAAGTCACTTAGTCATCTCACAGCTAGTAAAGGAAGAGGAACTTGAGTCCGTAACTAATGTTTCTGTGATTGACATACAGCTTGGTAAGCAAATCCAGTCCCAGTTGCCACTGAGACTAGAAATTTGATTAATTGGATTTTCAGTGACCGGTTTTTTAGAAATACATCACCAGGCTTTTCTTCCAAGTTTTCCCTGGGTGGACTCAAACCTCCAACCATCTAGTTAGTAGCCAAACGTGTTAACTGTTGGTACCACCCCATAGAAAAATTTGTTGTTGTTGATAGGTGCAATTGAGTTGTTTCTAATTCATAGCAACCACATGCATAACAGAATAAAACACTGTGCCATCCTTGCAATCATTGCTATGCTTGCACTCAGCCTTGTAGCCACTGTCTCAATCCATCTCACTGAGGGTTTTCCCTTTGGTAGAGGATCAGCAAAAAAGATTGAGTGGCTGTGCAGCTGGTGGTAGTTATTTCCCGTGATGAGACTGGCAATCAACTCCGTGGTGGGCTCTACCACAAGCAGCTGAGTAGCTGCCTTTGGGATGTTGTCTGCTTCTTGGATATAAAGAGAAGCCTTGGGGGAATAGTCTCTAGCTTATGGCACACTTGTATC
>NW_006942586.1:0-1217 GCF_000298275.1 Orycteropus afer afer | reverse complement strand
TTTTTTTTAATTTTTATTTTTATTTTCTTCTTCACTTGGGTTGTTGCTCTACATTAAGTCAGGGCCTGAGGTAGACAGGTCCAATTCATGAGGCTGCTTTTCACTTGGGTGTGCCTCTATATTAAGTCCGGGCCCAAAGTAGATGGGCCCAGGGCAAGGAGCTGCTTTGGATTGGGGCTGACTCTTCATTAAGGCCAGGGCCTGAGATAGGTGGGCATAGGCCTTGGGGGCTGCTTTTTGCCTGAGTGTGACTCTATATTAAGGCCAGGATCTGAGGTCGGCAGGCCTGAGACTTTAGAGGATGCTTTTCATTTGGGGAGGCTCTTTATTAAGGACAGGGCCTGAGGTAGGTGGGCCAGGTCTCAGGGGCGTTTATCGCCTGTAGGCAGCTGTCTTAAGGCTGTTTCCTGAGGTAGGCAGATGAAGATGGGTGAGGAACAACTAAGTGAGATGAACTTATCTGTGAGTTTGTCGTTTTGTGGTGGCTTGCATGTTGCTATGAGGCTGGAGACTATGCCACCATGTTGCAAAATGCCAGCAGGGTGACCCATAGTGGGCAGGTTTCAGTGGAGCTTCTGGGCTAAGACAGACTTGGAAGAAGGAAGAGACCATCCAGTTCTTGGTGTAGCTTGAGTGTGGCTCTATATTAAAGCTGGGGTGTGAGGTAAGAAGGCTTGGACTTGGGGGCTGCTTTTTTGCCTGTGGGCAGCTCTATTTTAAGGCTGTTGTTTCCTGAGGTAGGCAGGTGCAGAGGGGTGAGGAACAACTAAGGGAGATCAACTTATCTGTGAGTTTGTCATCCTCTGGTGGTTTGTATGTTGCTACGAGGCTGGAGGCTATGCCACCATGTTGCAAAATGCCAGCAGAGTTACCCAAGATGGGAAGGTTTCAGTGGAGCCTCCAGACTAAGATGGACTAGAATAAGAAAGAGGCCATCCACTCCTCAAACAATTAGCTGGTGAAAACCTTAAGAATAGCATGGAAACCCACTGTCTGATATATTACTAGAAAATTTTATGAATAGCCCTGAAAAATTGACCAATACAATACCAGAAGATGAGCCCATCAGATCAGAAGGCACTCAAAATCTGACTGGGGAAAAGCAGACTCTTCAGAGTAGGAACAAACTTAACGATGTGGATAGAGAAAAGTTTCTGGGACCTCCACTGAGTGATGTGGCACAACTCAAAATGAACAGAAACAGAGGCAAACATCCA
>NW_006942585.1:0-1161 GCF_000298275.1 Orycteropus afer afer | reverse complement strand
GGGTTTGAACCGCCAGCCGTCTGGTTAGCAGGCAAGTGTCTTAGCCACTATGCTACCAGAGCTCCCAACATTTAGATTAAGTACCTTTTATTGTCAAATCTGTTGGTCCTGAATACAGTGAAACAACTGGAACAAAAGCATTTAAATCATATAATCATTTAAAAAGGGTAAATATTAGGGAAAGGTGGTAAAGGGCATATAAGAATTCTTTGCACTATTTTGCAATTTTTCTGGAAATGTGAAATTATTCAAAAGTGAAAAGTTAAAAATATTTAAATGTCAAAGAGGGTAAAGTGCTCTACCTCTGCTAAACAGTTTTAATCTGCAGAGTGTCTAAGCAATTCTAAGTGGAGAATATAAAAAATTACTTTCTAAGAAACTGAATAATAAATTACAGATTTATCATGTTCGAGACAACTTTTTATAGAGGCAGGGACTCAGAGTGCATTTGATGGTGTAAACCATCTAACCCTGGCTTCATATTGTAAAAATAATGAAGGGCTGGCATTTAAAAAAGTGAATTTTCACTTCATCAAAGAGGAAATTCAAGTAGTAAACAAATACACAAAAAGATCTTCATGATCATTTGACATTAAAACCAAACCCATTGCCATTGAGTCAATTGTGACTCATAGTGACCCTATAAGACAGAGTATAATTGCCCCCATAGAGTTTCCAAGGTTGTAAACTCTGTGGAAGCAGACTGCCACATCTTTCTCCCGCAGAGTGGCAAGTGACTTTGAACTGCTGACCTTTTGGCTAGTAGCTGAGCACTTAACCACTGTTCTACCAGGGTTCCTTATCCCCCATTAGCCGCTAGAGAGATGGAAATCAAAACTACAATGATATACCATCTCACTCCTGCAAATATGGCAACAATAATAATAATAAAAAAAAAAAAGCTGGGAAGGCTTAGGGAGACTAGAATTCTTATACATTGCTGTTGGGATTATAAAATGGTAAAACCACTACAGAAAATGGTATAGCACTTCCTCAAAAAAGCTAGAAATAGACACAAAAGACCTCTACAGAGAAAACTATAAAAAACTACTTCAACAAACCATAAGAGATCTACATAAATGGAAGAACATCCCATGCTTGTGGATAGAAAGATTGAACATTGTGAAAATGTCAGTTCTACCCAAAGCAATCTATACATTC
>NW_006942584.1:0-1217 GCF_000298275.1 Orycteropus afer afer | reverse complement strand
GACACCTTTTGATTTCATTGATTGCTTCTGTTGATTCTCACTTTATATTTAATTGATTTCTAGTCTGACATTTATTGTCTACATTTTTCTGATAAGTATACTTTAGTGTGAGATTTTATTCACATTTCTTAAGGTGGAAGAACATCTTTTTTTATTTTAATCTTTTCTAATATGCATACTCAGTGTTACAAATTATTAAATACTGCTTTACCTATAGACAAAGATTTTTATATGTATGTTTTCATTTTCATTCTGTTCAAAGTATTGCATAGTTTTACCTTTGATTGCTTCTTTGGCCCATGGGTTTAGAATTGTCTTACTTAGGTTCGAAGGAGCTTTGGTGCTATAGCAGTTAAGGCATTCGGTGGCTAACCTAAAGGTCGGTGGTTCAAACCTACCAATTGGTCTGTGGTAGAAAGATGAGATAGTTTACTTCCATAAAGGTTTACAGCCTGAGAAACTCTACAAAGCAGTTCTACTGTGCCTGTAGGGTCACTATAGGCAGTGGGTTTGGTTTTTTGGTTTATTCAGATTCCAGAGGTTCCAAATGTTTGGAAAATTTCCAGATATTCCATACTTTTTTAATATGTTGCTTTTATTTTCATTTATTTATTGCAATATCCTCTAAGTCCCCTTGGGATTTTCCTTTTGTTGCCAATGTATTATTTAGGAATATTTTCTATCCTCTGAAATACTTGAGACTCACTTTATGGAGTAACATATGGCTATCCTGGTTAATGCACTATTGCAGATTTGAAAGAATGTTTATGTTGCAGTTACAGTATATAGTGTTCTGTTTCAATTAGTCCAAAGGGTTGGTAGTGTTTTTCAGATCATTTGTCTTTACCACTTTTTAAAATCTAATCATTTCTGAGAATCATATAAATGCACACAATTCTTTCTTTAATTTTGTCACATTTATTTCATGTACACATTTATACACACACATCTATGATTGCTACATCTTCCTGATGGATTGACTCTTTTATCAGCACCATTTTTGATGTTTTTTTATTTTTTCCTCAAGATCCAGGCCTTCTCTAGTATCATTCCCTTAAGCTTTAAGAACTTTAATATTTCTTACAGCACACGTTTGCAGGTGACTAATTCTATTAGCTTGATTTTGTATGAAATTTTCCTAATATATATCTTTACTCTTATTAAATAGCTTCAGAGGATAATTGACTATTTTTCCAGTATTTTGGAGTTTTCTGGTG
>NW_006942583.1:0-1181 GCF_000298275.1 Orycteropus afer afer | reverse complement strand
CCAAGGAGGGGTCGCTATGAGTCGGGTTTGACTCGACGGCACATAACAACAACAACAAGTGATATAAAATAATTAATCCTCAGTCATTCAAAGGACGTTTAGATACAATGTATAATGCTATTTTTTTTAACTTAGAAAATATGATAAGCATTTTTAAAACTTTAAATTCCTATAAAAATTTGTTGCACCAGATTCTTTTAGGGATTTATTTACTAAATAAAAATGCAATACATTTCAGAATCACCCAAATCACCCAAAATGCTAACAACTTTGGATTTTTTTTTTTTTTTTAGGGTTTCTCATGTTAATATAAGAAAGGTAGCATAAAAGTGCCACCTTGATTTGAAGGCGGCAAGGGATTTAAAATGGTAGGAGTAGGGCAGGTCTAGCTAGTGGTGTTGCCTAAGCGAGGAAAGAGGAGTGCAGAGGGATGAGTGGGGAAATGCTAAGGTAGGAAGAATACAACCAACTTACAAACGTAGACTTAGACATAAATAAGCTAAACCACCACAAACCATCTGCCCTCATTTTCTATAAATGAACCAAGAACTTAACTCTGTGTAAGACTGACTCCACTTACTTTCTGGAACCATTAAATTCACTTAAAATATCCCAAATTATTTGTATTTAATTTTTATTAAGAAAATCTAAAAAGAATTCACTAAACAGAGGAATCGATCTATAAATGCAATAAATGACAAAATAACAGAATAAAAATTGTCCACCATGTTTGAATACTTTTCAAAATTTAGAAAAGTTAAAATGTAAAGGGCAAAATAGTTTCAGAGGAGTCAAAACTGCCTAGTATTGGTATAATGACAGACACATAGACTAATGGAATAGAATTGGGAACCCAGAAATAGATCCATCGACGTATGGTCAGCTTATCTTTCACAAAGGGTCAAAATCCATAAGTGGGGAAGAGAATGTTTGTTTAATAAATGGTGCTGGCAAAACTGGATATCCATTTGCAGATAAATGAAACAAGATCTGTACCTCACACTATAAACAAAAACTAACTCCAGATGGATCAAAGACTTAAATGTGAAACCTAAAACTATATAGTTCCTCGAGGAAAAACTAGGGGCAAATTTAGGGGCCCTAATATATGGCACGGGAGCTCTGGTAGCATAGTGGCTAAGTCACTTGACTGCTAACCAGAAGGCTGGCGGTTCAAACCC
>NW_006942582.1:0-1159 GCF_000298275.1 Orycteropus afer afer | reverse complement strand
TAGCAGTCAAGTGCCTTAGGCACTATGCTACCAGAGCCCCCCGCATTATGAGTAATAAACTTTAATCTATGGGTGAGTACATAGGTGTTATTGTTGTCATTAGGTGTCATCGAGTTGACTCAGACCAGTAGCAACCCTATGTACAACAGAACAAAACACTGCCTGATCGTGTGCCATGCTCACAATTCTTGCTATACTTGAGCTTATCGTTGCAACTTCTGGGTCAATCTATCTCGTTGAGGGTCTTCCCTTCTTGGCTGACTCTCTACCAAGTATGATATCCTTCTCCAGGGAATGGTTCCTTCTGACACCATGAGCAAAGTAGGTAAGACTGAGTCTGGCCATTCTCGCTTCCAAGGAGCACTCTGGCTGCACTTCCCCCAGGACAGATTTGTTAGGTCTTCTGGCAGTTCATGGTATTTTCAGTATTCTTTGCCAACACCATAATTCAAAGATGTCAACTCTTCTTCGGTCTTCCTTATTCAATGTGCAGCTTTCACATGCATATGAGGCAATTGAAACTACCATGGCTTGGGTTAGGCGCACCTTAGTCTTCAAGTAGTTATTTTTGCTTCTTAACACTTTAAAGAGGTCTTTTGCAGCACATTTGCCCAGTGCAGTATGACATCTGATTTCTTGACTGCTGCTTCCATAGGTGTGGGCTGTGGATCCAAGTAAAATGAAATCCTTTAGAACTTCAATCTTTTCTCCATTTATCATGATGTTGTTTATTGGTCCAGTTGTGTGGACTTTTGTTCTATTCTGTTGAGGTGTAATCCATAATGAAGACTATAGTCTTCGATCTTCATCAGTAAGTGCTTCAAGTCATCTTCATTTTCACTGAGCAAGGTGGTGTTGTGTGCATATCACAGGCTATGAATAAGTCTTCCTCCAATCCTTATGCTGCATTCTACTTCATATAGTCCAGCTTCTCGGATTATTTGCTCAGCATACAGACTGAGAAAGTATGGCAAAAGAATATAACCCTGATGCACACCCTTCCTGACTTTAAACCGTGCAGTATCCTCTTGTTTTGTTTGAACGATAGCTTCTCGGTCAATGTATGGGTTCCTCATGAGCACAATTAAGTATTCTAGGATTCCCATTCTCTGCAATGTTATCTATAATTTGTTAGGATCCACACAGTCAAATGCCTTTT
>NW_006942581.1:0-1217 GCF_000298275.1 Orycteropus afer afer | reverse complement strand
ATCATAAGAACTCCCGATGAGGTGTAAGATGGTGGAATAGGGAGAAAGACTGCACAGACCCTCTTCAACAAAGAAAAGGGAAACCAATTAAAATAGACACAGAAGATAATCCTGGACCCCTGCGCCTTGAAGGGAAGGATATAGAAGTGGATTAAACCCCAACTAGAAGAAGAATTTGCATGAAAACACTAAAAAAGGAGACATAAAGAGCTGTGGTCTGGCAGTGATCCTGAGCAAGCCTGATGGCACAGCACAGACACCTTGGAGAGTGCCGAGTAGTGGTAGGACATAAGAATTAACTTAAAAATCAGCCCTGCTAACCAGGGACTGCATGAAGAACTGCTCTGGTGGCTGGTGCATAAAATGGGAAGCATCAATGAAGAGAAAGGTGGGATGAGCTGTGGACTTTTGCCTGTCCAGAGCGTGCCGTCATTTTGAATGTTTACAAGTGGCTTGAACAAAATGACAAAATAAATGAAAAATTAGAAATTATTCTGAATGTACAGATAGAAATCCAGAAGATTAATACTAAATTGTCAGAAAAATATCACACATTAGAAGGGAAAAGGAGCAGAATTAATGCAATGGAAGACATAATTAATGAGATTGAAGACAAATATATGAATACTTCTTTGGAAAGGGATCAATCAGAAAAAAAAATTTTTAAAAATGAAGAAAGCCTAAGGTTCATATGGGATACCATCAAAATGAATAATCTACATGTCATTGGAATACCAGAACAGGAAGAGAAAAATAAAACCACTGAGAAAATTTTTCAAGATCAGTTGGAGGAGAACTTCCCTGATATGATGAAAGATGAGAATATATACATTCAGGAAGTCCAATGAATCCCAGACAGGATAGACCCAAAAAGAAAATCACCAAGACATAAATATCATCATCAAACTCACCAAAAAACCAAAGACAAAGACAGAATCCTGAAAGCAGCATGGGAAAAACAAAAAGTTACTTACAAAGGACAGGCAGTAAGAATAAGCTCTGATGTCTCAGCAGAAACCATGCAAGCGAGAACACAATGGGGTGGTATATATAAAAAAAAACCTGAAAAAGAAAAATTTTCAACCAAGAATTATATACCCAGCAAAATTGTCCTCAAATATAATGGTGAAATTAGGAGATTTCCAGATAAGCAGAAACTAAGGGAATTTGTTAAAACCAGACCAACCTTACAAGATATGCTAAAGGGAGTCCTTTGA
>NW_006942580.1:0-1157 GCF_000298275.1 Orycteropus afer afer | reverse complement strand
TCAATGACATGAGACAAAGTATATGTGAAGTGCTATATGGAAAGTGAATTTGCTCCGTAAATTTCACCCAAAATCACAATAAAAAAAAAAAAAAAGAACCCATAAGAGATCTACATGAATGGAAGAACATAGCATGCTCGTGGACAGGAAGATTGAATATTGTGAAAATGTCAATACCACCCAAAGCAATCTTCACTTTCAATGCAATCCCAATCCAGATCCCATCAACATTCTTTAAGGATATAGAAAAACAATCACTAATTTTATATGGAAAGGAAAGGGCCTTCAGATAAGCAAAGCACTATTAAAGAAGAACAAAAGTAGAAGGTCTCACACTCTTGGATCTCAAAATCTACTATATAGCCACAGCAGTCAAAACAGCCTGGTGGTGGTACAACAAAGACACATAGACCAGTGGAATAGAATTCAGAACCCAGAAATAGATCCACTGACCTATGGTCAGCTGATCTTTGACAAAGGGCTGAAATCCATTAAATGGGGGAAGAGATGGTCTCTTTAACAAATGGTGTTGGCAAAACTGGATATCCATTTGCAGAAACAAGATCCACACCTCACACCATACACAAAAACTAACTCCAGATGGATCCAAGACTTAAATGTGAAACCTAAAAGTATAGAGTTTCTCAAGGAAAATATAGGGGCAAATTTAGGGGCCCTAATTTATGGCAAAAATAGACTGCCAACCATAACCCAGAATGCACAAACAGCAGAGAATAAACTAGATGAATAGTCCCTTCTAAAAAATAAGTTTTTATGTGCTTCAAACAACTTCTCCAAAAGAGTTAAAAGAGAACCTACAGATTGGGAAAAAAAATAATTGGCAATGACATATCTGGCAAGGGACTTATCTCTAAAATTTATAGAAAACTCCAAAACTTCAACAGCAAAGGAATTAACAATCCAATTGAAAAATGGGCAGAAGACATGAATAGACACTTCACCAAAGAGGAATTCAGGTGGCCAACAAACACATGAAGAAATGTTCTTGATCAATAACCAACCATTGTTGTTGTTGTTGTTTTGCCGTCGAGTCGGCCCCAACTCATAGCAACCCCTCCTTGGGTTTCCGAGGCAGTATCACTACGGAAGTAGAATTGCCCAACCTTCCTTCCGAGGAGTGGCTGGTGGGTTTGAAC
>NW_006942579.1:0-1217 GCF_000298275.1 Orycteropus afer afer | reverse complement strand
CCCTCCATAGGAGAAAGACGAAGCAGTCTACTTCTGTAAAGATTTACAGCCTTGGAAACCCTCTAGGGCAGTTGAACTCTGTCCTATAGGGTTTCTATGAGTTGGAATCAACTCAAAGGCAGTGGGTTATTATGAATTTTCACATGGTTAGTTGTTTTAAAGAAGTGGGGGCTGATTGTTGTCAACACCTTTGACAAAATTATGGGATTAGCTAAGGAAAATTGAGTTAAGTGTGGACTTTTGAATTGCAAAAAAACCCTACATTTATCCTTTTCCTTATTGCACTTGCAATGTGTGACTAATGAAGAAAAATCAGGTTGGTGATGCTTGGGTCAGTGCCCAACCCCCATAGGAAATGGACATAGAGGAAGAAGAAAACTGTAACAGATAGTCCTTTCAGAATCAAGTAGAATGAGAGAGGGACAATTCCTCCAAGACAAAGCAGAGTGATGTTTCCAGAACATAAGAAGTGTGGTAAGTTGATAAAAAAAATAACGTATATCTAGTACAACTGTATATCACATTGAACTGCTATGTATGCTTTAAAAACAAAAGATCAGGAATCCTTGGGTGGTTAAAACATGCATATCTACTGACTGAAAGGTTGAAAGTTAGAGTTCCCTCAGAGATGCCTCAGAAAAAGGCCTGGAGATCTACTTCCAAAACAGTAACCATTGAAAACCCTGTGAAGCACAGTACTGCTGACACACATGAAGTCCCCATGAGCAGGAATCGACTCAACAGCAACTGAATTAATTGTTTTTGCAAGAAATAAATTTGTTCTATTTGACTTTATTTTTGAGCTATGTTTTGTTGGAGCATAAACATATGCACATATTAGCCACTTAATAAATACCAAAAGAGCAAAGAAGATGGAGAGGCAGATATTTTCCTATGTGCAGTATTTTTATATGAGTGATACAAATCAAGGAGGAATCTTGTTCCAATGTATGCTTGTTTGGATGTTGTTGTTGTTAGTGCCATTTAGTCGTCTCTGACTCATAACGACCCTTTACACAGCAGAACGATACACCACCCAGTCCCATGCCAGCTCCACGATCCTTACTATACTTGAGCCCATCACCACAGCCTCTGTGTCAATTCATCTCATTGAGGGCCTTCCCCTCTTTCGTTGACCCTCCACATTACCAAGCATGACATCCTTCTCCAGGGAATGGTCCCTTCTGACAACATGACCAAAATAGGTGAGACGAAGT
>NW_006942578.1:0-1172 GCF_000298275.1 Orycteropus afer afer | reverse complement strand
TTGGTTTATGTATAAGACTGGCAGATGATATTTTTTTATATACCTGCATATGCTATAAAAATGGCCATATACATATACATAGTACAACAAACAGGGAGCAAAGCTATGATAACTTCTTAGCCACGATCGAACACTCTGAAGACATGTGGGCTCAGGACCATGGTCCTGAACACGAAGCTCAACTGGCATAACAGTACACAAAAGCATTGTTCTACATCCTACTTTGTTGAGTAGCAACTGGCTTGTGAGTGACCATCTAAGATGCAATTATTGGTCTCTCCTCATCTGGAGCAAAGAAAAGTGAAGAGAATCAAAGATGCATGGAAACAATTAGCCCAAAGGACTAGTGAACCATGGGAACCTCACCCTACACAACTCTGAAACCAGAACTAGATGGTGCCCGGTTACCACTACCAACCACTCAGAAAGGTATCAGAATTTGAGATCATGAATAGAGTGAGTGAAAAATGTAGAACAAATTCAAAACCATAAAAAGGACCAAGATTACTGGTCTGATAGAAAACTCCCAAAGACTATGGCACCTAGTCACCCTTTGGACCTGGAATTTAACTCACTCCTACAGCTTAACCTTCAGACAAACAATAAACAGGACTATGAGGTGAACTGTTACACCAGGGAGGAGCACTCCTTAGGGCATTCAACTTTGGGGGATCAGAAGGGCAGCATTTGCATAGGGAGAAATATCAGAAGGGCACAGGGAAAAGGCAATTACAGGGAGGAAGTGGGAAGAGAGCTGTTACATTGTGGAGATTGCAACTAGGGTCATGAAAAAAATGTGTATGAACTGTTGAATGGAAAATGAATTTGCTCTGTAAACTTCCACTCGAATCACAATCAAAAGTTAAAATAATAATAATAAAAAAAAGCAAACAAACTTCCATGTCTCAACTTTTGGAGCATACAGAATACACTTATAAATATTGTTTTAATTTTTTGTCTGCTAATTCTAATACCTATGTCAGTCAGTTTTTTTTTTTTTTTTCTGTCAATTGAATATCCTCATATGGGTCATACTTTCCTGATTCTTTACATGCTTGAAAATCTTTAATGAGATGTTTACACAACAACAATGTTGTTGTTGTTGTTGTTGTTAAGTGCCGTTGAGATGTTTCCAACTAATAGCGACCCCATGCACAGCAGAATGAAACACT
>NW_006942577.1:0-1217 GCF_000298275.1 Orycteropus afer afer | reverse complement strand
ATACACAGAGTCACTGTACCAAAAAGAATTGGTCGATGTTCATCCATTTCAGAAAGTGGCATATGATCAAGAACCAATGGTATTGAAGGGAGAAGTCAAAGCTGCACTGAAGGAATTGGCAAAAACAAGGCTCTAAGAATTGATGAAATACCCCTTGAGATGTTTCAACAAACGAATGCCCCACTGGAGGCACTCACTCAGTTATGCCAAGAGATTTGGAAGACAGCTACCTGGCCAACTGACTGGAAGAGATCTATCTTTGTACCCATCCCAAAGAAAGATGATCCCACACAATGTAGAAAGTATCAAACAAAATCATTAATATCACATGCAAGTAAATTATTACTGATGATAATTCAAAAAAGGTTGCAGGAGTATATTGATAGAGAGTTTCCAGAAATGCAAGCTGGATTCAGAAGAGGACATAGAATGAAGGATATCATTGCTGATGTCAGATGGATTTTAGCTGAAAGGAAAGAATATAACAAAAGTTTTATTGACTATGCAAAAGCATTAGAGTACATAGATCATAACAAATTATGGATAACATTGAGAAGAATGGGAATTCCAGAACACTTGATTGTCCTCGTGAGGAACCTGTACATAGATCAGAAGGCTGTTGTTCAAACAGAACAAGGAGATACAGCATGGTTCAAAATCAAGAAAGGAGTGTGTTAGGGTTGTATCCTTTCACCATATTTATTCAATTTGTATGCTGAGCAAATAATCCAAGAAGCTGGATAATATGAAGAAGAATGTGGCATCAGGATTGGAGGAAGACTCATTAACAACCTTTGATATATAGATGACACAACTTTCCTTGATGAAAGTGAGGATGACTTGAAGCACGTACTGATGGAGATTAAAGACTACTGTCTGCAGTGTGGATTTTCCTTCAATATAAAGAAAACAAAAATCCTCACAACTGGTCCAATAAACAGCTTCACAGTGAACTGAGAAAAGATTGAAGTTGTCAAGGATTTCATATTACTTGGTTCTACAATCACCACTAATGGAAGCAGCAGTCAATACATCAGAAGATATATTGCACTGGGCAAATCTGCTGCAGAAGACCTCTTTCAAGGGATGAAGAGCAAAGATGTCTCCTTGAAGACTAACGTGAGCCTGACCCAAGCCATGGTATTTTCATTCACCTCTTATGCATGTGAGAGCTGGACAATGAATAAGGAAGACCAAAGAAGAGTTGATGCTTTTGA
>NW_006942576.1:0-1217 GCF_000298275.1 Orycteropus afer afer | reverse complement strand
CTTAAGTTTGTCCCTATTTTTTCTTTGATGAACTTTATAGTTTTAGGCTTCACATTTAAATCTTTGATCCATCTGGAGTTAGTTTTTTTGTATGGTGTGAGGTGCAGATCTTGTTTCATTTTTCTGCAAATGGATATCTAGTTTTTCCAGCATCATTTGTGAAAGAGACTGTCTCTTCCCCATTCAATGGATTTTGGCTCTTTGTCAAAGATCTACTGACCATAGATCAATGGATCTGTTTCTGGGTTCTCAATTCTGTTCCACTGGTCTATATGTCTGTCATTGTACCAACACCAGGATGTTTTGACAACTGTGGCTTTATAGTAGGTTTTGAGATCTGAGCATGTGAGACCTCCCGCTTTGTTGTTGTTCTTCAGTAGTGCTTTTCTCATCCATGGTCTTGTTCCTTTCCATATAAAAGCAGTGATTGATTTTCCATGTCCTTAAAGAATGTTGATGGAATCTGCATCAGAATTGCCTTGAAAGTGTAGATTGCTTTGGGTAGTACTGATATCTTTGCAATGCTCTATCTTCCTATCCATGAGCATGGTATGTAGATATCCTGTAGTTTCTTGAAGTAGTGTTTAGTAGTTCTCTTTGTATAGGTCTTTTGTTTGCCTAGTAAGATTTATTCCCATGTATTTTATCTTTTTGTTAGCTATTATAAATGATACAGATTTCTTTATTTCCTTTTCAGAAACCTCTTTGCTGGGGTAGAGGAATCCAACTGATTTTTGTATGTTGATCTTATTTCCTGCCACTATGTTAAATCTTTCAATAATTTTCAGTAGTTTTCTTGCTGAGTCTGTTGGGTTTTCTACATATAGGCTCATATCATTTGCAAATAGGGATAGTTTGACTTCTTCCTTACCAACTTGGATGCCTTTGATTTCCCTTTCTTGTTTTATTGCCCTGGCTAGTACTTCCAATAAAATGTTGAGTAGAAGTGGGAATAGAGGGCATACTTGTCTGGTTCCTGGTTTCAGTCTCTCTCCATTAAGAATCCTGTTGGCTGTTGGTTTTCCATACCTGTCCTTATTATGTTGAAGAATTTCCCTTCTATTCCTATTTCTGAGATTTTTTTTTTTAATCAGGACTGGGTGTTGGAGATTACCAAAATATCTTTTCTCCATCTATTGATATGATCATGTGATTATTTTCCCTTATTTTACATAAATACAATGGATTACATTGATTGTTTTTCTAATGTCAAACCA
>NW_006942575.1:0-1215 GCF_000298275.1 Orycteropus afer afer | reverse complement strand
TTGGTTCGGCAGAGCTGACGCCAAGACTAAGGAGACATACGAGCCCAGTGGACACCATACATTTCAGTTTAAGGGACTCATCCGTGAACCAGCAGCAGGCGCTTACAGAACCCTCTATGTAGGACCCCAGAGAGCCATTGAGTTTGCTTCAGGATGCAGAGGGAGGGAAGAAACTCCCTCAAAGAGAGCCACAGTATGTTTCTGTAAAGCTGAGATGGTCCTGCGTCCAAACTGGTTACTTGTGTGTGTGTGTGAGTGTGTGTGTTGTTTTCTTTTCATTGAATATTCCAGTTCTACATAACAATCAAGGCTTTGGGCATCCTTTGAAGTCAAAGATGAGCTACTCTGAAATGAGGGTATCAGACTAGGGAGCCAAAATCTTGAGGGTTTTCTTCTTTTTCTTTCAAATTTTTATTGTGATTTGGGTGAAAGTTTGCAGAGCAAATTCATTCTCCTTACAGTAGTTCATAGACATTTCGTTGCACGACACTGACTGCATTTCCCCACAACGTAACAGCTCTCCTCCCACTTCCTCCCTCTAGTTACCGCTTCTCTGTGTCTTCTTTGCTATGCAGCCCTACCCCCTGAGCTATCGCCCTGTGCCAGTACCGCCCTTCTGTTCTCCCGTGATTGATCATCTATCTACCTGATGGAAATGTTCTCCCTACATGCCTGTCTAATGTTTGGGAAGAAGTCACAGGAAAGTTCAATTCCACACCTGAAGGATAACTGGGGGCCATAGTCTCAGGTCTCAGGGGTCTCACCAGGCTGTGTCAGACCAGTATACTTGGCCTTTTTTTTGGGGGGGGGGAGATGATTTTGAATTTTGTCCCACAACGTTCTCTCACTCTATCCAGATTTTCCTACACTGATCCCCTTCTGAGGGGTTGACAGTGGTAGCTGGGACCATGTAGTTCTTGTCTCATGATCATACAGGCTGAGGTTCAGATGGTCCTCTAGTCTCTTGGATTACTTGTTTCTATGCGTCTTTAGTTTTCTTCGTTCTTCTTTGCTCCGGATGAGGAGAGAACCACTGTTACATCTAGATGACTGCTTGCAAACTTAGACCCCAGTCACTACTCACCAGAGTGGGATGTAGAACAATGTTTGTGTAGTATGTTGTGCCAATTGAGCGTGATGTCCCCCGAGGCTATGGTCTCGAGCCCATAGGCCCAGTGATTCTCTCCCTCAAGGCGTTTGGCTGTCTCTGAGAAG
>NW_006942574.1:0-1217 GCF_000298275.1 Orycteropus afer afer | reverse complement strand
AGTGGCTGGTCGGTTTGAACCACCAGCCATTTGGTTAGCAGTCAAATGCCTTAGGCACTACGCTACCATTTTCAAGGAGGGTGTTATTCAGTTTCCTTTTTAAATTTATTAAGGATGGCTTTGTGGCCTAACATATGGCCTATCCTGAAGAATGCTCCATATACACAGGAAAGAATGTATATTGTGCTGTTGTTGGGTGAAGTGCTCTGTAGACGTCTGTAAAGTCAAGTTGGTGGGTTGTACTGTTTAGTTCTTCTGCATCTTTGTTGAGTTTCTTTCCAGTTGTTCTATCTTTGATGGAAAGTGGTACATCAGAGTCTCCAACTATGACTGTGGAGTCATCTATTTGTTTTTTTCAATTCTGTTAAGAGTCTGATTTATGTATTTTGGGGTTCTTTCACTGTGTCCATAGATATTTATTATTGTTATGTCCTCTAGTTCAATCAGTCCTTTAATCATTATATAAGGTCCTTCTTTGTCTCTTATGGTGGTTTTTGTCTTAAAGTCAATTGTATCGGATATTAATATTACTACTCCTGCTCTTTTACAGTGGCCATCTTCTATACCTTTTTCCAATCTTTGAGTTTTAGTCCATCTTTGTCTTTAATGTATGTCTCTTGTAGACAGCATATTGATGGGTTATGTTTTCTTACCCAGTCCACAACTCATCATCTCTTGAGTGGTGCATTTAATGTACTGACATTCAGTGTAATTATTGACAGATATGAATTTGTTGCTGTCATCTTGTTATGTGTTCTTTCATGGTGTTACTGATTTCTTTGTTTTCCATATAATTTTCTGTGCTGAACTTGTTTTGATTATGAATCGTGTTATCACTTTTGTTGCTGTTGTTTTAGTATTTGCTAAATATTTGTGCTTGTCCTCTTTTTTATTCTGATGTGGAGGTTTAACATTTTTCTTTGAGGTTACCCTGTGATTTATATTTTTTTTCCCCAAGTTTGGCACAGTCTGTTCTATCCTGTAATAGTCTTGACTTTCTCACCATTAAGAAGTTTTGTTACTACACATTTTTTTTCCCTCTTTCTGGTTTGTAGTTGTCCTCCTTTGCCAATTGATGACTCTGCTTCCCTGTTTACAATCTTGTAGGCTTATTTACTTTGGATACTTACGTAACTGGGTTGATTTCTGGGTTATGTCATCATGTGTATTAATGGTTGATTGTTGTTTGCTGCTGTTGTTGATTCTCTGTCCAAATG
>NW_006942573.1:0-1179 GCF_000298275.1 Orycteropus afer afer | reverse complement strand
CAGACAAGTTTGTCCTGCTGTTGGAGACCTCTTGTATCACCCCCACCTGGGTCCCTGTGGCTGACTGTTCCTCTGTCTGGCTTCCTGGCTTTTAATTCCCTTTCTCCTGCTCTTCTAGCCTGCTGCTTTGGGTGTCCCTGAGTTTTTCCTGGGGCTTAGAGACATGCATTTAGAACCAATATTATTAAATTTTCTGGACACACTTAATACTTGGATTTTCTTCAATTTCACCAACAAATATTACTTTAAAATATTCTATACTGTTGCTTTCTTACATAGTTAATTTCTCTAAGACAATAATAAGAAATCTATATTGCTAAAGTTATAGATTGTGATTATGTTTAGATTGATTTATGCTGCATATACTTACCTACAATGTAGCATTTCATATTTATAATTTTTAATTTGTTTTCTCTTTCTCTTATGACCTTTTTTGTCTTGTTTCTCTAAACTTCATTCTTGGCTTCTGTTGTTTTAAATGAATATTTCCTAAAGTAATATTTTAACTTTATTTGTCTATTCATGTATTTTTTTGTGTTATTTTCTCAGAGATTGCTAAAGCGATTACAATTAACAACTTAAAGCATCTCATTAAAAATTTTAACAATGTAATTCTAGTATTAGAAAAAAATTTCCCTTCTCTGTTCCCTCTTCCAACTTTGTGCTATTATTGCAATATAAGTTATGTCTTTACATATTATAGATAAATATCCACCATCAAGTTTTATCTAACTCCTGATGAATTTTGAGCAATAGAATAAAGTATTACTAGGTTATGTATCTTCTTTATGATCACCAGCATGTCTTCATTTTATTGTTGCAACTATTGTGCCAATCCACTAAACATGATATCCTCCTCCAGCTATTTATTACTCCTGATGGTATATTCCAAACAAGCAAGTCAGATAATATTCTGTTGTGATTCACAAGCTTTCAATTGACTAATTTTCTGAAGTAGAATATCAGATTTTTTTTGTTCCTTGCGTGTCTTTGTCTAAAACATCTGCTGAACCTTGTTTATCATGGGTGACTTTGCTGATTTTTGAAATACCAGGGGCACAGCTTCCCAAATCACAGCAACACATAAGCCACCACAGAAAACAAACTGCAAAATGTGCACATTATAAGAGAATTAAAAGAGCTTTATACTTATTGGTTAAATGAAGTTAACTTTTATAT
>NW_006942572.1:0-1218 GCF_000298275.1 Orycteropus afer afer | reverse complement strand
ACCTACTTTCCTTATACTCTTTCCTAACATGGATTGACATGGTAGCTGCAACAGTGGACTCAAACTCTAGTGCCACTCTAGCAGAAAATACCACAAATGTATGACTTTAACAAACAAGCATTCATTCTCTTAAGTTTAGGAGGCTAGAAGTCTGAGTTCAAAGTGCCAGCTCTAGGGGCTGGGTGAAGGCCCCCTGACCTTGAGCTTCAGCTCTGCTTCTTGTTCCCAGCCCACTGACGCTGGAAGCTTCTCTTAACTCAGACAGCTGCTGGCTGCTGAGGCTGACAAACCCAAGGTCAACAAGTACAATGACACAGTCGCGAGATTATCAAGCAACACGGCAGGCCACTAGTTCAAGTCCAGGAACAGTCTCAAGATCAGCCGACAACAGAGCAGGCCACTGAGATGAAAACTCCACCAAATGTAGGATCCAGATGTGCCAAAAAGCTCACAGCCCTTTCTCAAAGCTGCTTCTCATATACAGGAAGCAGACCACATCCCTAAGGCAGCTACTCAGCTGCCCCCAGTAGATTCCACCATGGAGTTGATTGCCAGTCTCATCACGGGGAATAACTACATCCAGCTGCCCAGCCACTCAAAACCAAGCCCAGCCAAGTTGACACAAAACCTTAACTACTACAGTGCCTACAGAACTCCTTTCTGAGAAGTGACATTTGAGCAGAGACTGTAGCAAAATGCAGGAAGATGGATTAGAGGAGAAGAAAAGAAGACCAGAGCAACTGGTATAGTCCATGTTTTCAACATCTCTGAACTGTATCAGTACAATCTTCTCCATTTGCTGTCCTTTCTCTAGTTTCTCTCTCCCATCCATTTCCCACCCTGAACAAAGTCAGATTGGGAATTGGAGTCTGTTTTGTTTACTGATGAGGCACGGATGAGGTCCTGATACAAAGTACTTGATAAATATGAATGCACGGTGAAAGGAAGGAAGGGTTATCTATAAATTACAAACAAGGAGAAAGAAAAAAGTTCACACATCATTCATAGTACCAACACCCCAACAACCAACAAAAGCAACATTTTTACACACTGCCATTAATTTAAGGATGTTCCATATGATTGCAATTAGCCTGTGGGTACAATTTTAAATCCTGATTTTCTCGTGTATCGTTTCATACGATTTTTCAATATTATCATGAAGTCATTTCTAATAACTATGATATTCCATGGAGAAGACATATCTTTGGTCATTTAATC
>NW_006942571.1:0-1218 GCF_000298275.1 Orycteropus afer afer | reverse complement strand
GGGGCTGAGCTTCTGCAGGTGGATGCCCGGGCTTCCTTCTGGAGGGCTCGAACCCGCGGCCTTGTGGGAAGCAGCTGAGCACGTTCACTGTCTGTACCACCAGCGACTCGTGAATGTGCGGACAGGAGGGTGAAGACACCGGTCCCTGCAGCAGCCCAGGCCCCGTGGGCATGTGAGTCAGACATCCACATTGTTAAAAGTGGGCATCCCCTTTGACCCAGCCGCCCCACTGCTGTGGAACATTTTAGGGGCACCCTCAGCGAGTATGCAAAGATGGACGCTTGTTGCGTCCAAGGATGCTCACGGCAGCCCTGCGTACGGCACACCCTGCAGCACCGATCGGCCATCTTCGGAAGAAGCATGGACGACTCACCTTCCAGGAGAAGGCGCGGGAACTAAGCGGCGTGCGGCCCCACTTGGATTCCGTTTTGGTGCTTGTTGGGGAAGGCTGAGTGGGCTCTGCCGTCAGGCCGTGCTGGGTTTGGAGCTAGTCACAGACTCTCTACAAACCAAACCCAACCTGGTGGCGCGAGTCAGTTGCAACTACAGCAGCCCCATTTGTGACAGAGCAGAACTGTCCCAGGGGCTTTCCTGTCTGTCGTCTTCCTGGGAACGGGTCGCCAGGCAGAGCCCACGGGTGGTTCGAACCACTGATCGTCAGGTTAGCCGAGGAGCACGGACCCTTTGGCCACCCGCCCCAGTGTATGGCCTCACAGGCCCTCAGTTTTTGCCTAAGGAAGCAGAGAGGAGGGGCCCAGCCTGGAGGGAACGGTGGGGGGCTACATGAAGGGGACACGCAGAGACCTCCATGCAAGTCTGGGACATGGAGCTGTTATTTAAAAAATTCATTTAGCTGTAAAGGCTTTGACTCACAGACACTTGGTGCAGGGCCAGTCGGTGACAGGGACAAGCCAACGGTGGGGCCGGGGAGGCAGTACTGCTGTCCAAGGCAGCTCTGGGGCTCCCCGCCCTGGGGGCCCGCTGCTCGAATGGGGGTGCTGCACGGTGGGTCCATGGCACTTGGGCCATCGATGCATCCCTGGCACTTAGCATTGGAGGAAGGCAGGTGCCCGCAGGGTCCTGGCTGAGTCCCAGTGTGGGTGGTAACATTCTGTCTACCTAAAAGCCCCTCTCCCGGCCAGGGCAGAGGCCACTGTCCAACCGGCTCCTGCCCGGGGGATGGGGGAAAAATGACAGGCAGCAGCCTAGCCTTCCCAG
>NW_006942570.1:0-1218 GCF_000298275.1 Orycteropus afer afer | reverse complement strand
CAAACCCACCAGCCACTCCTCGGAAGGAAGGTTGGGCATTCCTACTTCCGTAGTGATACTGCCTCGGAAACCCAAGGAGGGGTCGCTATGAGTTGGGGCCAACTCGATGGCAAATAACAACAACAACAACAACAACTGACAGCATTGTAATTCAGGATAGATCTTAAAAAGTTCTTTTAGATAATAAATATGATGCCATTCCTCTTCAATTTGTCATTCCTGGCATAATAGACTATATGATTGTCTGATTCAAAATGGCCCATATCAGTCAGCTGTAGTTCACTAATGCCTAGGACATTAATCTTTTTGCATTTTTGCATAACTTAAACTTTTCATTTTATATTTTTGAGCACTTCCAGTTTTCCTAGATTTGTACTTCATACATTCAGTGTTCAAATTATTAATGAATGTGTACAGCTATTTTTTCTCATTTTGAGTTATGCCACATCAGCAAACGAGAGCTTTATTCCATCCATGTCATTAAGGCTGACTCTGCTTTGAGCAGGCAGCTCTTCCTAGTTGTATTTTAAATGCCTTTCAACCTGAGGGTCTCATCTTCTGGCACTATATCAGACAGTATTTCACTGCCATTCATAAGGCTTTCACTGGCCAATTCTTTGAGAAGTAGATGGTCCCTTCCTTCTTCCTAGTCTGTCTTAGTCTGGAAGCTCTGCTGAAACCTGTCCACCATGAGTGACCCTGCTGGTGTTTGAAATACCAATGGCATAGCTTCCAGCCTCACAGCAACATGCAAATCAATATGGCAAACTGACAGACGAGTGGCGGTCTTGACTAGCTATGATTCTAGCTACAACAAAAATACTTCATCCTGAAAAAAAAAAAAAAAAAAAGGAGGGGGGAACCAGGTTTGCTGATCCAATACAGCCTGGTGGAACCACTGAGTCTATGGCCCCTAGCTGTCCTTCAGGTCTGGAATTGATCCCATGCCTGTGGCTTCCAGCCAAACAATAAACAGGAATACGAGTTGAACATTTACCTGAAGTAGATACACTCCTTGGAGAGAACAAACATGGGAGAAAGAAGAGATGCTTATGCACAGGGAGACAGCTCAGGGGGCAGGGGTGCAAGGAGGGATGGACACAGGGAAGAGGTAACTATCAGGAGGAAGTGGGAGGGGAGCTGTTGCATTGTGGTAAATTGTGGTCATTGTCATGAGACAAAGTATATGTGAACTGCTATATGGAAAGTGAATTTGCT
>NW_006942569.1:0-1218 GCF_000298275.1 Orycteropus afer afer | reverse complement strand
TGAATAAGTGTGGTGAAAGGATACAACCCTGATGCACACCCTTCCTGATCTTAACCATGCAGTATCCCCTTGTTCTGTTCAAAGACAACCTCCTGGTCTATGTACAGATTCCCCATGAACACAATTAAGTGTTCTGGAATTCCCATTCTTCTCAGTGTCATCTATAATTTGTTATGATTGACACAATCAAATGTTTTTGCATAGTCAATAAAACACAAGTGACAATCTTTCTGGTATTCTTTCTTTTCAGTCAAGATCCATCAGACATCAGCAATGATATCCCTCATTCCACATCCTCTTCTGAATCTATCTTGCATTTCTGGAAGTTTTCTGTCAATATACTGCTGCAACTGTTTTTGAATAATCTTCAGCAAATTTTTGCTTGCATGTGATATTAATGATATAGTTTGATAATCTTCGTATTCTGTAGGATCACTTTTCTTTGGGATGGATACAAATGTGGATCTCTTCCAGTCAGTTGGCCAGGTAGCTGTCTTCCACATTTCTTGGCATAGATGAGTATGTGCCTCCAGCATGACATCCTTTTGTTGAAACATCTCAGTAGGTGTTCTGTCAATTCCTGGAGCCTTGTTCTTTGCCAATTCCTTCGTGCAGCTTCACTCCTTCCTTCAGCACCGTTGGTTCTTCATCGTATGCCTCCTGAAGTGGATGAACATTGAACAGTTCTTTTTGGTGCAGTGATTCTGTGTTTTCCTTCTGTCTTCTTTTGATGTTTCCTGCATCATTCAATATTTTGCCCATAGAATCTTTCAGTATTGCAACTCAAGGCTTAAATATTTCCCTCAGTTCTTTCAGCTTGAGAAATGCTAAATATGTTCTTCCCTTTTGGTTTTCTCACTCCAGGTCTTTGCACATTTCATTATAATAATTGACTTTGTCTTCTCGAGCTGTTCTTTAAAATCATCTGTTCAGTTGTTTTGTCTTGTCATTTCTTCCATTTGCTTTAGCTACTCTCCATTCAAGGGCAAGTTTCAGAGTCTCTTTTGACATTGATTTTGGTCTTTCCTTCCTTTTGTGCCTCATATAGATGGTTTTATAAAAGAGGGTGTACTTTATGGGCTAACTTTCTATTTAGATCAAAGGTGACTTGAGAGAGTCTTAAAGTATGTCAAGGCTTAAAATATGTCTCAGGGTAATAGTCTCAAGGATTCCTCCAGGCTTACTGGGTCCAGGAAGTCTGGATTTTTTTTTTTTTTT
>NW_006942568.1:0-1218 GCF_000298275.1 Orycteropus afer afer | reverse complement strand
GCAGTGTTTCATTTTGCTGTGTGTAGGGTCTCTATGAGTGGGAGATGACTCAACAACACCTAACAACTACAACAATACAAAGTAAACTATATATGATTCTGATACTGAGTGGATTATTTTGCTGCCAAGAAAAGCTTTTGTTATCTTCATGAAGTTCTGAGGCTTGGTTGTTGTTAGGTGCTTGAGTAGGGTTCAACCATAGCAAACTTCTTTGCATAACAGAACAAAACACTGCCTGGTCCTATGCCATCCTCACAATCCTGGCCATGCTTGAGCACATTGTTGTAGCCACTGTGTCAATCCATCTCCTTGAGAGTCTTCTTCTTTTTCACTTTACCAAGTATGATTTCCTTCTCCAGGGAATGGTCCCTTCTGACAACATGACCAAAGTAGATGAGACAAAATCTGGCCATTCTCCATTTCAAGGAGAATTCTGGTTGCACTTCTTCCAGGTCAAACTTGTTCATTCTTCTGGCAGTTCATAATATTTTCAATATTCTTTGCCAACACCACAATTCAAATCAACTCTTTCTCAGTCTTCCTTATTCATTATCCAGCTTTCACATGCATATGTGGTGATTGAACATACCATGGCTTGGGTCAGGCACACCTTAGTCTTAATAGTGACATGAGAGCTCTGGTGGTATAGTACCTAAGGCATTTGACTGCTAACCAGAAGGCTGGTGGTTCAAACCCACCAGCCACTCATCAGAAGGAAGATTGGGCAATCTACTTCTGTAGAGATACTATCAAGAAAACCCAAGGAGAGGTCGCTATGAGCCGAATTGACTTGACAGCAGTGAGTTTGGAGTTTGGTCTTTAGCTCTTTAACACTTTAAAGAGATCTTTTGCAGAAGATTTGCCCAATGCAGTATGTCACTTGATTTCTTGGCCGTTGCTTCCATGGGGAGGAGACTTGGTGGCACATTAGTTAAAGCTCTTAGCTGTTAACCAAAATGTTTGTGGTTCAAAACCATGGAGCTGCTCTGTGGGAGAAATGTAGCAGTTTGGAAACCTTATGAGGCAGTTTTATTCCATGCTGTAAGATCATTATGAGTTGCAATCAACTGGACAATTTTTTTTGTTTTGTTTTGTTTCCATGGGTATTGATTGTGGACACAAGTAAAATGAAATTCTTGACAACTTCAATCTTTTCTCTATTTATCATGATGTTGCTTATTGGTTCAGTTGTGAGGATTTTTGTTTTCTTTATACTGA
>NW_006942567.1:0-1157 GCF_000298275.1 Orycteropus afer afer | reverse complement strand
ACATTATATAATGATTAAAGGGTCAATTGAACAAGAGGACATAAACATAATATATAGCTACACAGCCAAGTTGCATATATATATACACACAAACACACAGAAGTTGGTTCTTTGAAAGGATTAATAAATTGACAAATCACTAGCAAATTTAACAAAGGAAAAGGACAAGATCCAAATAAGATGAACAAGAAATGAAAACAGGTGAGTCACAAGAGAAAGAGCCCCAAAAAGATAAATCAAATTTTAACGGAATTGAAAGGATAAATAGACAACTCCATAATAATAGTAGGAGACTTTCATACACTACTTTCAATGAAGAACAGAACAATTATAAGAAACTTAACAAAGATAGAGAGGCTTTAAACAACACAATCAACCATCAAGACCTCACAGATGTATACAGAACACTCCACCCAACAAAATCATGATATACATTATTTTCCAGTACAAATGGAACTTTTTCCAGAATAGGCAATATCTTAGGTTCAATAAATTTAAAACCATAGAAATACTACAAAGCATCTTTTCAGAACATAATGCTATAAAATTAGAAATCAACAAAAGGAAAATCAAGGGGGAAAAAAAATCAAGTCCGTGTGAACTGAAAAACAACCAGCTCAAAATCTACTGGATAATAGAATAAATCAAAAATAAAATAAAAAAATACCTTTAATCAAACAAACATGCAAAGGCAACATACAAAATCTTTGGCACATGATAAAAGCAGTACTCAGAGGACAATTTATAGCAATAGATGTATCCATCCAAAAAGTAGAAAAAAAAGAAAAAGAATCAAAATCAACACCTTATCAAAATCTCCAAATAATAGAAAAAGAAGAGCAAAAAAACTTACAGTCATCAAAAGGAAGGAAATAATAATGATTCAAGCAGAAATAAGTGAAATGGGAAAACAATAGAATCAATAAGACTTGAAGATGGTTCTTTGAAAGGATTAATAGATTGACAAATCACTAGCAAATTTAACAAAGGAAAAGGAAAATATCCAAATAAGATGAATAAGAAATGAAAACAGGTGAGCCACAACAGAACCTACTGAAATAAAAAATAGAATTTGAAAACCTAGAAGAAATGGACAAATTTCTAGAAACACACTATATATGCAAATTAAAATAATCTGAGGTAGAAAACTTGGACAG
>NW_006942566.1:0-1218 GCF_000298275.1 Orycteropus afer afer | reverse complement strand
GGGATCGGGCAGTGTTTCATTCTGCTGTGCATGGGGTCGCTATGAGTCGGAAACAACTCGATGGCACTTAACAACAACAACAACAACAACATTTTGCAAGACATTAGGGTGATATTGTTAGTGGAAAAATGTCTCCAATATATAATAGTAACTTAAATATCAACCAATTAGTTTCAACTATGAGAAAAGAGAGAGAGAATGTATATTTATATGTCAAATTGTATATGATGTAAGCTTTACCAAAAGCCACTATTATGTAACTTAATACCTATAATGGGAGCTCTGGTAGCATAGTGCCTAAAGTGCTTGACTGGTAACCAGAAGGCTGGCGGTTCAAACCCAATAGCCACACCTCAGAAGAAAGGTTGGGCGATCTACTTCCATAATGCTACTGCCTCGGAAACCCAAGGAGGAGTCGCTATGAGTCGGGTCCTACTCGATGGCACATAAATAACAACAACAACAATACCTATAATGCAATTTGTAGCCAAAATATCAACCACCAGGTTGTCCACTAGATGTCAGTGCATCCCCATACTGCAGTAACTGGTAGAGTATCCATCTGGTGGTTAAAAACTCTGCCTAAATGACAGGTGGTCACATACCTGTCTCCCCACCCATTGATGTGAGAGAAGTGGTAACCAGGCCACTTTTAATTTCTTTCATGCAGAGCAGGCTCACACTGTTTGTCATTGGATGACTGATATCTGCAAACTCTGGTTTCAATAATCATTTACTTCTCTCTCATTAAACATGGTGGGCTCCAATTGAATAAGAAGAAGGTAATCAATGCTTTGTTTCACTGTGTTAAATTAACAAGACAGAATGGATCTGAAAGGCAGGATTAGATGACACAAATAAATGTATCTCTCAATAATTTGGTTCTTATGTAATGACCCCCAGAGCGGATACAATTACTACACCCTATTTCTTACTATGGGAGCTCTGGTAGCATAGTGGCTAAGCAACTTGCCTGCTAACCAGACTGCTGGCAGTTCAAACCCACCAGCCACTCCTCGGAAGGAAGGTTGGGCAATCCTACTTCCGTAGTGATACTGCCTCGGAAACCCAAGGAGGGGTCGATGAGTCAGGTTTGACTCGACCACACATAACAACAACAACATTATTATAAAAGTTAAGGAAAGGTTTATCTATTGAAGGAAATTTTCTTTGTTGGTTACCAGGGGTGGGAGGGGAGGGGAGGGAACACTGTTAGAT
>NW_006942565.1:0-1218 GCF_000298275.1 Orycteropus afer afer | reverse complement strand
TTTGAACCACCAGCAGTCAAGTGCTTTAGCCACTATGCTACCAGAGCTCCTAATGATGATTTAGTGTTTGATATATGTCAGAGACACTGAGGGTACAGAGATGAAATAACCCTACCTTCGTCCCAATCCTCAAGGAACTTAGAAAGTATTTGAAGAGTCAAACATGAAAATATTTCATTGCACAGTCCTATGCTAAGGGCTATGATAAAGATAGACACAGGGGGCTAGGATACCACGAGTAGACCACTTGGCCCTGACTGGGAGAGAATTCTCTAATTGGTCATGAATTCAAGGACTCGTCAGCCTAAGATGAAACTTGAAAGACAAGAAGACAAAAAGAGGGTAAAGGGGGAGAATAAGAACATGGGTCCATAGGCAGAGCCAAATTCCAAAACTTTCCCCAAATTCTACATAAGTCCTTTAAGTTCCCCAGTGCAACCCTCCTTGAATGGTGTATCTGCCAACAGGTTCCTACTGCACTTGGGGTAAAATCCAAATCCCCAACTTGCAAACATGCCTATCCTCCTACCCCTCCTTCATGTTGTGCACTTAAACAGAAGGGACTTTTATATTTATCTTTAACCCCCCATTTTGAGAGGAGAAAATTAAACACTCTAACAAAACTATGGTAATACAACAAGAATGCTCTTTAGAAGTGGGGATGGTGAAACTTCATCTTGCTTAGTTTAGACACAATCATCTGGAAAGACCAATTTCTGGAGAAAGACATCACGTTTGGTAAAGTAGAGGGGTCAGCGTAAACAAGGGAAACCCTCCATGGGATGGGATGGAAAAATAGCTGCAGCAATGGAATCTAACATCTCAACAGTGGTCATGGTGATGGTGCAAGACCAGGCAACATCGATACATAAGGGCTCTGTGAGTCAGACCAACTTGGTAGGCCCTGCTGTTGTTGTTCTTAGGTGTTGTTCAGTCAGTTCCAACTCACAATGACCCCATGTATAAGAGAATGGAATGCTGTGCAGTCCTGTGTTTCTTCCACAACACTGGGCATGTTTGAGCCCACTGCTGCAGTCACTGTGTTGATCCATCTCATGGAAGATCTTCCTCTTTTTCGCTGACCCTCCACTTTACCAAGTAGGATGCCCTTCTCTGGGGTTGGTTGCCACATCTGGCAAAACTACACAGGTCACGAAATGAAGTGACACAAAAGGATTAATGGTTTTCTTTTTTATTTAAAAGAAACAGGGGCCAGGC
>NW_006942564.1:0-1172 GCF_000298275.1 Orycteropus afer afer | reverse complement strand
ACTTTGGAGCCGGGGGATTCCAACACGCCCCCCAACATCTCAGACCCCTGCCCTAAACCCCTTAGCAACAACCAATCATCTGTACCCCTTTGCCCTGGTGCTACTCCACCCTATATTTTTTCCTATAAAAAATGTGATAGTAAAAGAGCACGGGGTCTTTTGCTCAAGCTGCTGCGTCAGTGAGAGCAGGGACCCTAGCTCAAGCTAGCAAATAAAGTTTCCTTTTGTTTTTACATTATCGTGTCTGTGGTGGCTTCCTCATGTCGACATTCCTTTCCGAACATGGGCCCAACACCCCGAGCCAAGAGGGAGGACGCCTTATAACAGCTTACCAGTGACGACTCTAATATTCTGGTGGGCAGTGGCAGAGACCTGCCTCCAGCAGCTCATCTTGATTTTTTGGAGGTAATTTGGGTATCCTGGGTTCTGGCTGCAGGCACAGACACCTCTGCTGAGATTCGGAGGAAAACTTACTGTTGCAAAAGGAAGGGTAGCTCCCCCCTCCCCCAGCGGGTCACAGAGTAGACTGCGGTCAGACTGGGAGACATCATGCTTTTCTTTGTCACAGAGATCGGGACCACAAGTCACTAGCAGGTACTCCCCTGACCCACAGCTGAAACTGCATGCATCTTTGGTGCCACAGCTGGATGGTATCACAGACAAACTCCGGAGTCAGCCATTAGCTATCTGGCGGGATTAAGTCAGCAATGCGGGCAGATGGAACAGGGAGAAGGAAGAAACTGCACTCCTGGGATTTTTGCCTTGGAGCTGTTCTTTAGTGCTGTGGGGCCACGGAGACAGGATCTTTGAGTGTGCCTCAAATTAGTGAAAATTTGTGACACTCTAACAATAAGAATCTCTCCTGAGGTTGAGCTGCAGTCTTGCAAATAAATCTGTCATCAAAAATAGTCTGCTCAAAGCCCTAGAAAGCGACCCTAGCAACACCAAGCTTTCCTTCTTCCTCTCCCACCTTCTCCGCCAATACCTTCACTCACCCAATAGAAGAAAACATATTCAGCCAATTACCATAAAACCTCCCACTTCGAACTCTAAACCCTCTTTACGACAAACAGAAAAACATATCCACACTACACACAGGGATTCTACCAACACAAAGAAAACAGCAGAGTGACCCAACACACTTGAATCAATAATAATAATAATAATAATAA
>NW_006942563.1:0-1173 GCF_000298275.1 Orycteropus afer afer | reverse complement strand
GGGATGTAGATATATATTCTGAGGTCCTGAGATGGAGAGAAAGACATCTAGAAAATTCAAATAAAGTGCCAAGTAGCAAATACATAATTCCTCTGCTTACTGCAATTACTTTTAAATCATTCTCTATATATGACTATTAATTCATCTTTTATAAATAAGGCATTTATCATCAACTTCCTTTATCTCAAACATTACATCAACATTTAAAATGCATATTCTCTCAGGGAAAGTTTCAAAGGATAATAGTTTTAGTTGGTTAATTTAATTAAATAATTCAAGGGAAAAAATAGTCTTAAATAAATCTTCACTTAAGTTTAAACAAATTAATTATTTGATAATAAGTTTTTAAAATATATGTAATTAGCTCTTTCACTAGGCAATTGTGGTGAAGGGAAAGGAATATTTGTTTTTCTTACTTAACACAAAAATCTATTTTACTATTTATTTAAATTTTTCTATTATTCTGAGAAAACAAAAAGCTCATTACTGAATATCATGATATGTTCTGGGGCTTTAAGGAAATTATGGTATGCCTCAGCTTTTTTTGATACCGGTATAAAAAGGTCTATTCTTTTCATTTTTTTTATTGACTCTAATATTTAAGAACACTTACTCTTTTCTTTGAAAACTCCTGACATTTCTAATAAGTTTTTGACTCCAACTTGCCACAAGAGTAAATCAGCTGACTTTGAAAATAAAATTTATTAATATTTAAAAATTTACATCAGATTATTTCAGCCTTAGATCCTAATTATTGTCATAACCCAAAAAATTATAAACAAAAAAAAGCAAAAAGAAAACAAAACTGAGAGAGAGAGTTGTCTTGTGCCAATTAGTTATGATCATCTGTGATTGACCTTATGTTTCTTACGAATTTTCCAATGACTATATCATAGCTCTCCTAGTTAACTTTAAGGTAATGGATATTGAAACTAGAGGTAAAAGAATATTGTACTGTCGTTGCTGTTAGATGCCATCAAGTTGTCTCCAACTCATAGAGATCCTACTTACAACAGAACGAAAAACTACCTGGTTCCATGCCAGCCTCACTATCATTCCTGTACCTGAGCACATCATTATAGCCACTATATCACTCCATCTTCTTGAGGGTCTTCCCCTTTTTAGCTAACCCTCTACTTTACCAAGCAGGATATCCTTTTCCAGGGAATGGTC
>NW_006942562.1:0-1178 GCF_000298275.1 Orycteropus afer afer | reverse complement strand
TCCCATATATTTTCCAAGGCTGTAAATCTTCACAAAAGCAGACTGCTTCATCTTTCTCCTTCAGAGGGGCTGGTGGGTTCAAACTGTTAATCATTTAGTTAGCATCCAAATGCTTTAACCTCAGCACCACCTCTTGAATAGATGGAAAGACAGAGAAAGGATGAAAACAAGATTAAAGGAGAAGACAAAGTGATCTACAGTTTTGTAAATTAACCAGTACTAGGTACTGCAATGTTGAAAAAATAAAATAAAATAACAATAGAAACCACTGAAAAAATTAATGGTAACATACAAACAAAACCAAAATCCAAACTCACTGCCATTGAGTCAACTTCAATTCATAACAACCCCTCTTTGGGTTTCCGAGGTGATATTTCTATGGAAGTAGATTGCCCAATCTTCCTTCTGAGGAGTGGGTGGTGGGTTTGAACCTCCAGCTTTCTGGTTAGAAGTCAAATCCTTAGGCACTATGCCAATAGTAACCTATGTCTTTTAAAATATGGATAGAGTATCTACCAACAGTTATTTAGATTTGGGGAATGATTTGCAACAATTGTTTATATATCTGAATGTTTCTTCTAAATTACTACCATTGCATATTAATACTTCTTTAAAAATATTACAATTAAATAGATATTACTTAGGAATACTTAGCTTCCAAAGATTTGGGTACTGCCTGCACAAATTAACATTTTGTTAAGTCTGATTAGGGATATCATATATAATTTGACTAACACAATCTGGCATGGCAGTAACAATCTGAAGCTGTGTTTTTGTATATATGAAATGAACACATATGTAATAAGAAATATTTTAGATGCCAATGTAACAATTAATGGATTTCAAAGTCAAACTAGATTACGTGTAAAACTAAAATCACAAAACACTTATCATATAGATTTCTTCTAGTCTTAACCCAAATCTTTGATTACTCAATGAGAACATAACTGCTCCTCCTAAACTAGATTCATTTTTCTTGGCTTTTTAATGTAATCTCAAGTTATCTTTCTTTTTAGATTCATCACATGAGGGTCATTCATTCAGTACTAATCATTTTTAAACTTCTGTAGTCTTCCATAAAAGCCCTGGGAATATTTTTTTTACGTTTGTGGAAATTTTTTCATGTATATAAATTTGCCTGTCAAGCTAAGAATCTTAGAGTGATAATTTGAAAAAAA
>NW_006942561.1:0-1219 GCF_000298275.1 Orycteropus afer afer | reverse complement strand
GCAGTATCACTATGGAAGTAGGATTGCCCAACCTTCCTTCCGAGGAGTGGCTGGTAGGTTTGAACCGCCAGCCGTTTGGTTAGCAGGCAAGTGTCTTAGCCACTATGCTACCAGAGCTCCCTCCGTAATGATACTGCCTTGGAAATCCAATGAGGGATCGCTATGAGTTGGGTTGGACTCGATGGCACATAACAACAACAAACAACAATGGCTAAAGGTAGTGACATTTTTTCATAGGTTTGTTGGTCATATCTTTGGTGAAGTGTCTATTCATGACTTCTGCCCATTTTTTTAATTGAATTATTTGTCTTTTTATTGTTGAGGTTTTGGAGTTTTCTATAAATTCTAGAGATAAGTCCCTTGTTGGATATGTTATTGCTGAATTATTTTTTCCCAATCTGTAGTTTCTCTTTTGACTCTTTTGGAGAAGTCTTTGGAAGCACATAAATATTTATTTTTTAGAAGGTCCTATTCATCTATTTTATCTTCTTCTGTCTGTCCATTTTGGATTATACTTCATAGTCTCTTTATGCCACATACTAAAACCAAAAAAAAAATTTTTTTTTAGAATGCCTAAATTTGCCCCTTGTTTTTCCTTGAGGGACTTTATAGTTTTAGGTTTCACATTCAAGTCTTTGATCCATCTGGAGTTAGGTTTTGTGTATGGTGTGAGGTACAGATCTTGTTTCATTTTTTCTGCAAATGGATATCCAGTTTTGCCAGCACAATTTGTTAAACAAGACAATCTCTTCCCCATTTAATGGAATTCAGCATTTTGTCAAAGTTCAACTGAGCATAGGTTGGTCCATGGAATTATTTCTGGGGTCTCAATTCTATTCCATTGTTCTATGTGTCTGTCGTTGTACCAATACCTGGAAGTTTTGACTACTGTGGCAGTAAAGTAGGTTTTGAGAAATGGCAATGTGAGACCTCCTACTTTGTTCTTCTTCAATAGTGCTTTGCTTATCCAAGGTCTCTTTCCTTTCCATATAGAGTTAGTGATTGGGTTTCCATATCCTTCAAAAATGTTGATAGGATCTGCATTGGGATGGCATTGAATGTATAGATTGCTTTGGGTAGAATTGATATTTTCACAATGTTCGATCTTCCTATCCATGAGCATGGTATGTTCTACATAAATGGAAAAATTTATGTAGATCTCTTATCTCTTATAGTTTCCTGAAGTAGTATTTCTTTTTTTTTTTTTTTTTTTTTTTTT
>NW_006942560.1:0-1161 GCF_000298275.1 Orycteropus afer afer | reverse complement strand
CAGGCATGCAAGGATGGTTCAACATTAGAAAAACATTCAATGTCATCCACCACATAAATAAAATAAAGGAGAAGAACCACATGATCATATCAATTGATACAGAAAAGACATTTGATAAAATCTAATGCCTGATCAAAACTCTCAGCAAAATAGGAATAGAAGGGACGTGGTTCAACATAATAAAGGCCATCTATGCAAAACCAACAGCCAACATTATTCTCAATGAAGAAAGGCTGAAACCATTCCTCTTGCAAATAGGAACCAGACAAGGATGCCCGCTATCACCACTTCTATTCAACATTGTCCTGGAAGTCCTAGCCAGAGCCATGAGGCAAGAAAGAGAAATCAAAGGCATCCAAGTTGGCAAGGAAGAAGTCGAACTATCCCTATTTGCTGATATCATTCTATACCTAGAAAACCCAAGAGACTCAGTCAAAAATGTACTAGAACTAATTGAGATTTAGCATCATGGCAGGATATAAGATCAACATCCAAAAATCAGTTGGATTTCTCTTCACCAGCAAAGAGATTGCTGAAAAAGAAATAAGGAAATCAATACCATTTTCAATAACTACCAAAAACATAAAATACTTGGGAATATATCTTACCAGGGACACAAAAGACCTCTACAAAGAAAAGTATAAAAAACTACTTCAAGAAACCATAAGAGATCTACATAAATGGAAGAACATCCCATGCTCCTGAATAGGAAGATTGAACATTGTGAAAATGTCAATTCTATCCAAAGCAATCTATACATTCAATGCAATCCCAATCCAGATCCCATCAACATTATTTAGGGATATGGAAAAACCAATCACTAACTTGTTATGGAAAAGAAAGAGACCACAGATATGCAAAGCACTTTTGAAGAAGAAAAACAAAGTAGGAGGTCTCACACTGCCGGATCTCAAAACCTACCATAGCCACAGTAGTCAAAACTGCCTGGTATTGGTTTAATGACAGATACATAGACCAATGGACTAGAACTGAGAATCCAGAAATAGATCCATCGAACTATGGTCATCTGATGTTTGACAAAGGCCCAAAATCCATTAAATGGGGAAGAGAATATTTGTTTAATAAATGGTGCTGCCAAAACTGGATATCCATTTGCAGAAAAATGAAAAAAGATCTGTACCTCACATCATACACAAAAAC
>NW_006942559.1:0-1116 GCF_000298275.1 Orycteropus afer afer | reverse complement strand
CATTTATTTAGATCCCTTGTAGTTTTTTATAGTAGTGTTTTATAGTTTTCTTTGTATAGGTCGTTTGTGTCTCTGATAAGATTCGTTCCTAGATATTTTATCTTTTGAGTAGCTATTGTAAATGATACTGTTTTCCTTACTTCTTTTTCAGAGGCCTCTTTGTTAATGTAGAGGAATCCAACTGATTTTTGTATGTTGATCTTGTATCCTGTCACTTTGCTGAACCTCTATATTTGTTCCAGTAGCTTTTTTGCTGAGTCTCTTGTGTTTTCTATACATAGGATCATGTCATCTGCAAATACAGATAGCTTTACTTACTTTTTGACAATTTGGATGCCTTTTATTTCTCTTTCTTGCCTTATTGCCCTGGCTAGGACTTCCAATACACTGTTAAATAGAAGTGGTGATAGAAGTCATCCTTGTCTAGTTCCCGTTCCCAAGAGGAATTCTTTGAGTCTTTCTCGGTTAACAATAATGTTGGCCATTGGCTTTGCATATATGCCCTTTATTATGTTGAGGAATTTCCCTTCTATCCCTATTTTGCTGAGATTTCTGAACAGAAATGAGTGTTGGACTTTAACAAATGCCCTTTCTGTGTCAATTGATATGATCATATGGTATGGTTCTTTTCTTTGTTTTGTTTATGTGGTGGATTACATTGATTGTTTTTCTGGTGTTGAACCATCCTTACATGCTAGGTATTTTTTTTATATAAATGTGGTTGAATTCTGTTGGCTAGGATTTTGCTGGGAGCTCTGGTAGTGTAGTGCCTAAGGCACTTGACTGCTAACCAGAAGGCTGGAGGTTTAAACCCACTAGCCACTTCTTGGAAGGAAGATGGGGCAATCTACTTCTGTAATGATACTGCCTCGAAAACCCAAGGAGGGGTCACTATGAGTCAGGTCCAACTCGAGGGCACATAACAACAACAACAACAGGATTTTTCTGAAAATTTTTTCATCTATATTCATGAGGGATATTGGTCTGTAGTTTTCCTTTTTAATGGTGTCTTTCCCGGTTTGGGTATCAGTGTTATGCTTGCTTCATAAAATGAATTTGGAAGTATTCCAGCATTTTCTGTGTTCTGGAATAATTTGAGTAGTATAGGTGTCAGCT
>NW_006942558.1:0-1164 GCF_000298275.1 Orycteropus afer afer | reverse complement strand
CATGGTCAATGAGCTTTCACCCAACCTCTAGAGCTGGCACTTTTAACTCAGACTTCTAGCCTCCTAAACTGTAAGAGAATAAATCCCTGTTTGTTAAAGCCACCCATTTGTGGTATTTTTGTTAGCGCAGCACTAGAGAACCAAAACTATTTTGTGTCATGAAGAATTATATAATTACTGCAAAATCATCCTGGATGTGTTAAATTTAAAAATTTTTCTATAGTACTTAGCATTTTTTTATATTTTCTAAAGTCATTTTTTTATGAACCTGGTATACAATGAGTAACATTTTAATATTTTTAAATGGGAAGCAAAAAAACAATGTAAAATAAGAAAAACTGGAAGATTAAGGTGAGACCAAGTGAGATATATTTGATTCCTCAGTATATGTATAGTACAAGAATCACCATGCTTCCTGTATGTATTTCAGTTGTTTCTAAAACAAAACATTGACAAGGGTACTTTTAACAGATTATCTCTGAATTTGGATATCCTTTTTAAAATGTAATACAGCCATTTTGAAGGAAACTATATATATATATATATACTTTGAAATTATCATTAACATGATATGTGTCTAAAATCTAAAGCACCAATACTTCACTCAGCCACAGTCCCTTGTGTCACAGGCAAGCACTGGAAAATATTATTTCTTTTATTTTTCTTGGTGACTGCACTCATTAATCTTCATTAGTTACACTTTTAATTCCTGCCAATATCCTTTAACAAACATAAGAATAAATGTAGATGAACTGTAGCTCACTTATATCACCCAACATCCTTCTCCCCATCTTCCCATCGTCCTTTCTCTAACATGTATGTTAGAATATTGTGATTAATTATTCTATTGATACCTTTGAGACTTTAAATAGATATATAAGAACATATATATATGTACACATATATTGTTATTTGCCATCAAGTCAGACCCGACTCATAGCGGCCCCTCCTTGGGTTTCCGAGGCAGTATCACTACGGAAGTAGATTGCCCAACCTTCCTTCCGAGTACACATGTGTACACACACACACTGCTGCTGAAGGAGACACGGGCTCCTGAGACATGCGTTGCTGGGAAAGCAACGCAAGAGACACACATTGCTGAGTGAAACACCGAGGGACCAGCACTGCTGGGAAAGAGACTGTGAGAGACTGTTGGCTGAGGGA
>NW_006942557.1:0-1194 GCF_000298275.1 Orycteropus afer afer | reverse complement strand
TGCGCGGGATCGGGCAGTGTTTCGTTCTGCTGTGCATGGGGTCGCTATGAGTCGGAAACGACTCGACGGCACTTAACAACAACAATATACATATATACATACATATATATACACACGTGTGTGTTTGTATGCACTCTTAAATTCTTCATGCACACACACACACACACACACATATATGAATTTAAAATAAAAGCCCATAGGAAAATCTAGAGGAATAAGATTGAATTTAGCTTGCTTGTGTTTAAAGCAATAACTTACTTAATTAATACATTATGACTACTAATTCAGACATTGAGAAAACAAAAGATAGTAGAAGTTTTCAAAAGATTTTCTACATCAATTAGAAGTGAAAGTCTTAACTTAAGCCATTAAGTTTCAACCCTAGTTTTGCAATACAGGGTACTCCTGGGGCTATGAACGTTTGTTATCCTAAGTGTGTCTTTAAGTCCAATTTGTAGGTAAGTTAGAACAGAAAACATACAATTCTTATTTAGCCTTATTTAATACAAGAAAAAGGAGCTCTGGTGGTGTAGTGGTTAAGGCTTTTGGCTGCTAACCTAAAGGTCAACAGTTCAAATCCACCAGCCACTCTGTGAGAGAAAGATGACACTTCCATAAAGATTTACAGAAACCCAATGGGGGTCACTATGGTTGGAATCGACTTAGTAGCAGTGAGATTGGTTTGGTTTTTACTAAAAGAAAAGGCTCTAAGCCTTTTCAAGGATTTAAAAGTTGCATGTGCAACAAGTGAAGGTGATTATGATGAAGAATTTGTTGCAAGTCAGGGTTGGTTGAACCACTTCAAAGTGAGGGCAAATTTACAGAACCAAAAACAAAACCCACTGCCTGAGGTGATTCCAACTCTTAGCGACCTGATAAGACTGAGGTGAACTGCTCCATAGGGTTTCCAAGGCTGTAACTCTTTAAGGAAGCAGAATGACATATCTTTCTCCTTCAGAGTGGTTCGTTGGTTTGAACCACCCACTTTTGGTTAGCAGCTGAATGCTTTAACCACTGTGCCACGAGAACACTTTAAATTTACATAACATTAAAAGGCAAACACAAGGGCGGGGCAAGATGGCGGACTAGACAGAAGGATTGCACAGACCCTCTTCAACAAAGAAAAGGGAAACCAATAAATACAGACACAGAAGATAATCTTGGACCCCTGAGCCTTGAAGGAAAGGATGCAGA
>NW_006942556.1:0-1192 GCF_000298275.1 Orycteropus afer afer | reverse complement strand
GGATTGGGCAGTGTTTCGTTCTGCTGTGCATGGGGTCGCTATGAGTCGGAAACGACTCGACGGCACTTAACAACAACAACAACAACAATCTAAAACAATACACTTAATGATTGCTGAGCTTTGGTTGCCTGTTAGAAGTTTGTGGGATTTCTATTGATGCTATATTAGTGTTTACTTCTATAGTCAAATTGCTTTTACACCTTTATTTTGATATAAATGGATTTGTCTTTGATATTAACGGTATTTACTTTAGAAGATCGTCAATGGGATGGACTGACACAGTGAATGCAACAATATTCTCAAATATAGCAGCAATTGTGAGGATGGCACAGGACCGGCCATTGTTTCCTTTTGTTGTATATAGGGTTGCTATGAGTTGGAACCAAGTTGATGGCACCTAACAATAACAACTTTGGAAAGCCTAAGTTCATAGGGTAGAGATAGACTATGTGGATATTGTCTATCCATTACATGCCATTAGTAATCGGCTCAACATTTCAAAAGTTTATTTGTCCACTATGACTCCCTAAAACATAAATGACATTATTTCAACTGGGTTGTTGTCTTGTGATAATAACACACATAGGGATAAGGTTCACACGGAAGAAAAAGAAACTAGACTCTTTAATAGTTATTTGGCAGAAGAGCTGGGTGATGAGGAAGAAGAGTGAGCTTGTATGTCACACAATGTATAAGAGTGATCAATGTCTCCTTAAAGACAATCCTACCTTTCTGAATTATATACATGAAATGATGCTTAAGAAAAGCACATGGTTAAAAATTTAACTGATATGTGAAGAAAAGTCGTGTGGCAGTGTGGCAACTATTCATCAAATCAAACTCTTGACCCCCATGCTGAATTATCACCATAGTTGAAGCTTAGCACCATTCTGTAATGTGGGCAGATGATTTTTCACACTTTCTTGATTATTAATATAACCAAGGGAAAAACTGAAAACTAGACTTTTTTTTTTTATTTATTTTATTTTATTTTATTTTTTATTAGGATTTGGGTGAAGATTTACAGAGCAAATTCACTTTTTATACAGCAGCTCACATATACTTTGTCTCATGTCATTGACCAAAATTTACAATGCAGCAGCTCCCCTCCCACTTCCTCCCCATAGTTACCTCCTCCCTGTGTCCATCCCTTCATACTCTTCGAGAGGCCCATTGTCTGCCAACCCTGTAT
>NW_006942555.1:0-1216 GCF_000298275.1 Orycteropus afer afer | reverse complement strand
AGAGGACAAATAATTGCTATCTCTGACTAACATCAACTATTTTGCTTTTTTTTAAAAAGCACTATCAAGAAATAGGAGCTCTGGTAGCATAGTGGGTAAAGCACTTGACTGCTAACCAGAAGGCTGGCGGTTCAAACCCACCAGCCACTCCTCAGAAGGAAGGTGGGCAATCCTACTTCCATAGTGATACTGCCTTGGAAACCCAAGGAGGGGTCGCTATGAGTTGGGGCCGACTCGACGGCACATAACAACAACATCAAGAAATATTGAACTACTACATAAAACTTAGAAATGCTTCCCCACCATTACATTTCAAGCAGAAACTTTTTCTCTTAGAAGGTTTGAACAGAAGTAACTAAATATGAGTCAGCTTTTAGTTTATATTTGTTAAATAAGTGAGTGAGTGAAGAAATGAATGAATAACTGGAGAAGAATAATCATAAGGGATAACAATCTGAAGTCTGCAAGAGAGGAAATCTCTTCTCACACTGATTTTAAGTAAGCTTTTTAATGTTTCACATGATCTGACAAGTGTTCTATTTTGAACATTTAACAAGAACAAAAAAACTATTCAGAATTAAGCTTTTTTTTTTTTACTTCAGGTAATGGATGTTTTTCTCTGTGAACAAGGGATATATGCTTGTGTATGAACAAGTAGCATGCTATTATTAATTGTGAATTCCAAGGTTAAGAACGTTTGGCTTTTTGTGGATGAATATTAAGACACTTCAGTGTGCTTAGACGTTCAACAAACACACCATTTGCTTTCATCTATACTGAGTCTGTCACTTGACTTTTGACCTTTCATTTGGCACTATCCTGTCATTTCTTTGGTTTCGCAAATTTTAGCTTCTCACTTGACCTCTCAACTGTGACCTTTCACTTGACCTGTGATCTCATAAATTCTGAAATCTCATACATGTAATTGAGGAACAAATAAACAAAACATCTGGATGAAGTTCTTCCTGAATTAAATCTGAGTAGATGAAACATGGAACTAAATGCTTCAAGTCTTCATGAAATTTAATATCCATGAGGATAATATATGATGAGTAGAAAATAAGTTTTTCAGAATTGACTATGATATACCAAATTATCATAAAATAATTTATAATGACTATAGAAGGAAGGTTGGGCAATCCTACTTCCGTAGTGATATTGCCTCGGAAACCCAAGGAGGGGTCGCTATGAGTCGGGGCCGACTCGATGGCACATA
>NW_006942554.1:0-1219 GCF_000298275.1 Orycteropus afer afer | reverse complement strand
TCTCCTTAAATACAGGAAGCAGACCACATCACAAAGGCAGCTACTCAGCTGCTTGTGGTAGATCCCACCATGGAGTTTATTGCCAGTCTCATCATGGGGAATAACTACCACCAGCTGTCCAACCACTCAACCAGGCCCAGCCAAGTTGACATACAAATTTAACTACCACAATTCCCCTCCTTGTCAACTTGGCACCTGTACAGATCTTCATTGGGTGGTATCTGTACAGATCTCTTTCACTGGGTGACTCCAGTCCCCTAGTTCCTGAGTGGCGACCTCACCCCATTGGCCTGGCAGGCCCCATTCCTCTCCCTCTTGGTCATGGCAGCCCCGCCCCCTCACTCTTGGGCAGCAGCTATGGCTCCATCCCATTGGCTCCCTTGAACAAGCAGCCTCACACTCCAAAACAAAGTTGGTGAAAGTCTGGCTCTTTGAATCCTAGGGTGCTGTGGTGGTTCCACCCCCAAAGGCCATGACCCTACACTTTCAGGCTGAGGCAGCTCTGCTTTTGTCTCCTTGGTCTCTCTGTTTCTATCAATTAATGCCAAAGACAACCCACTCCACAGGAAATCTTCCTGACCCAAAAGCACTCAGCTTTCTTGCTCCGTGGGCCGGCCAACCTGGTACTCCATTTCAAGCCAGTCTACCAATTAATGCCTGAAGGCAACCCACTCTGCCAGGAAACTGCCTGCATAATGGCACCTGGCTTTCTCCTCCGTGGGCTGGTAAGCCTGTTGCTGTTTAATGGCGATCTCTGGGCTCTGCTCCTGCTGTCTCTCATGCTGGTCTCTGCTAGTATCTCTCTGCTAGTCTCTTGACTCTACTCCTGCCACCTCTCATGCTGTATGTCGGAGTCTCTCTGCCAGAGTCTCAGGTCAAAGATCCACTCCACTCCTGTTTCCACATTTCAGGTATCTGTCAGAGCAGCACCCCACTTTCTCGGTACCATATTCTGTTCTGGTTACCTAGTGCCACTCTGACAAGGATATACCACAAATGGGATGGCTTTAACAAACAGGAGTTTATTCTCTTACAGTTTGGGAGGCTAGAAGTCCAAATTCAAAGCGCCAGGCTCTAGGGGCTGGGTGGAAAGCCCCTCAGCCTTGGGCTTCAGCTCTGGCTCCAGCTCCCAGCCCACTGAAGCTAGAGGCTTTTCTTCACTCAGACAGCTGCTGGCTGCTGAGGCTGCCAAGCCCAAGGTTGACAAGTAAAAAGGCAC
>NW_006942553.1:0-1219 GCF_000298275.1 Orycteropus afer afer | reverse complement strand
CCTTCTGGTTAGCAGTCAAGTGCCTTAGGCACTATGCTACCAGAGCCCAACGTATATTAGCTAACAAGAAACACTTTAACACATTTAAGTAATATCTATATTGTTGTTGCTGTTGTTATGTGCCGTGGAGTCGGGCCTGACTAATAGCCACACCTCCTTGGGTTTCTGAGGCAGTATCACTAGGGACGTAGATTGACCAACCTTCCTTCCGAGGAATATCTATCTATCGGTGGTAAATATATCATATATGATATACCTGTATGATAAAATTGCTTTAAATCTCTAAGATTTGAAGTAACAAGCTAATTAATGCAAAAATTTTACAGTCTATTAAAAAAAAAAAGAAAAGAAAAAGTCACTGTCACGGACTTGATTGCAACTCATAGCCACACGCCCTTGGGTATCTGAGACAGTATCTCTATGGAAGTAGATTGCCCAGCCTCTCTTGTGAGGAGTGGCTGGTTGGTTTGAACCCCCTGCCTTCAGTTTGGCAGTCAAATGCCTTAGGCCCTACACCACCAGTGCTCCCACAGTCTCTAAATTGTCATTTTGTTGTTGTTGTTGTTGTTGTTATATGCCATCCAGTCGGACCCAACTCATAGCAACCCCTCCTTGGGTTTCCTAGGCAGTATCACTACAGAAGTAGATCGCCCCATCTTCCTTCTGAGGAGTGGTTGGTGGGTTTGAACCGCCAGCCTTCTGGTTAGCAGTCAAGTGCCTTAGCCACTATGCTACCAGAGCTGACATTGGGATAAAAGATGGATAAATAAAAAGATTTTATTTATAATTATAGGGTAATTTCTTGAAGATTATAATATCTTTTCTATTTTATTGATTATTTGTTCATTCATTTATTCAGTTTTTCAGAAGCATTTACTGACATTTTCATATGAGATTACATGCTTTGTTGATGGAGTACAATTTTAATTTTCTGTTTCTTCTAAGTTCTTTCTTTGTGGCATATTTTGGAATAGCTCCAACAGTGGAATTGAAATAGACTATCACTTTGATGATTAAGGTTTGCCTGATCCAACTAATGGTCTTTTCAATCACCTAATATACAAGTGAAAGCTAGACAATGAATAAAGACAGAAGAATTCATGCATTTGAAATGTGATGTTGGCAAAAAAAAAAAAAAGAAAAGAAACCAAAACAAACAAGTCAGTCTTTAGAAACAAACAAACAAAAAAAAAACTGCAATGCTTCTTAAAAGTGAGGA
>NW_006942552.1:0-1174 GCF_000298275.1 Orycteropus afer afer | reverse complement strand
ACTCCTCGGAAGGAAGGTTGGACAATCTACTTCCGTATTGATACTGCCTTGGGAACCCAAGGAGGGGTCGCTATGAGTTGGGGCCGACTTGACGGCAAATAACAACAACAACAACAACAACATATCCTTACCTTGCCCTGTTGAGTCAAGGATGAAATAATCAGGGCATCTAGATTTCTTTGTGGCTTTAAACTTCATCATGGTCCTTCTGGCTTCAACTTATCTCTGTTATGAAATGTCACCTGAAGGAATCAGCTAAGGATCAATAGGTGAGACTTCAGTATTGGGATTCTAACAACCTTTGACATTAAAGACTGCCTTTTGATATGTGATCATTAACAAAGAGAGTTGTGTGCCTGCTACTTACCAAGTTACAAGGACATTTGTGCTAAGCAAAAAGAAAATGCATGAAGTCCAATTTCAGAGGTTTAATTAGAGTGGCTACTTCTGTAGTTTACTTATTTATTTTGGGGCATGACCCTGAGTGTACCTTTATCTTCACTTTTTTGAAGCAAAAAAGGAAGGACTTTCTTCCCAGGGAAATGGTACGTTTTCTCTCATTGGAGATGTACAGCCAGATTATGAATGACCATATGGTGGGAATGGCATAAAGGAGATTGAAAAGTTAAGATGAACAGTGGGAGGCGGGGTGGAGGGTGGGTGGGTAAGGGTGGGGAAGAGACCTTTAAGACAACTTTAAAGTCTCAGATTCTATAATCTCGAGATTGTGATTTTTGAGGCCAGTACTAAATCTTAGCATCTTGTATCTGGTCCTCAGCAAGAGGCCTAATACCAATTGAGTTTTAAATTTGTATGTTGAATGAGGGAATTTATAGATTAATCAGAATTCCATTTAACTATTTCATTTGCCACTACTTGTTTTGCAGCTTTGAGTTCCAGGCTGAAACCTAGCTTTAAATGGCAGTTTATTTTTCTTTGAGTTATTATGTCAGCATTTTGGGTTACTGTCTCAGGATGTACAGTACTGCAGGGTTGTGGCTGCTTAATATGTCCTCCTGATCTTTTCCCAGGGGTTGTTGTTGTTGTTGTTATTTGCTGTCGAGTCGGCCCTGACTCATAGCCACCCCTCCTTGGGTTTCTGAGGCAGTATCACTACGGAAGTAGGATTGCCCAACCTTCCTTCCGAGGAGTGGCTGGTGGGTTTGAACTGCCA
>NW_006942551.1:0-1169 GCF_000298275.1 Orycteropus afer afer | reverse complement strand
TAAGCTTTACTGGTTTTGTTTCTCTAGAGAACCCAGTCTAACACATATCCCAATGAGGAATCTGTTCTTACTAAACTCATACTATGTCTTTCCCCACCTCATGTTGTTGTTGTTATGTGCCGTCGTGTCAGACCTGACTCATAGCAACCCCTCCTTGGGTTTCCGAGGCAGTATCACTATGGAAGTAGATTGCCCCATCCCTACCTCATGGACCTTCGTAAAAGCAATTTCCTGGATTTCTGATGATTTGAGTTCCAGTAGTCATTCCTGGCAGGGTGGGCAGTGGGGAGCAGGGAGTAGGTAAAATGGCTGTTCAGTGGTAAGAACCTTGGGGATGGAGAAGTTTTTATTGGATGAAGGATGGAATAGAGAATTAAAGAAGAGAAGAAATCTACCTGAGATTAGGTGGAACAGAGTGGAGTCCAGAATTTACTTTGAAAACCAGAGTCAGGATATATATGCTTCAGGTGGGAAGGGTTAGTGATTGCGAGTAAGTATGAAACTATTCCTAACATGAGGGACAATTTGGCAATTTAAGAGACAAAGAATAAAAGCTTGTTTTGATTGTTCAAATGAAAATTATATTTATAATAATTGACAAAAACTTTAACATATCATAAATAGGACTCTTTGTTACCAAACACATTTCTAATTAATTTTGTAGTGATTTTAATTTGGTTTCAACACTGACCTCCATTTCTCTTAAGTCTTACTAGTTTAATGTTTTTGTAACATAATCATCAACTCAGAAATGCTTAACTCTTGGCAGAAATATGTAGTAGAATAGCTATTTCTCTACACTGCTGACTAGAACATGATAATAATTCCTAATTGACCACTTATCTAGAAAGAGAGACAACTCTAGTAGAGTAAACTGAGTGTATTCTAAATGATTGTCTGCTAAATATATGTTGTTGTTATGTGCCATCGAGTCAGATCTGACTCATAGCAACCCCTCCTTGGGTTTCCGAGGAAGTATCACTACAGAAGTAGATTGCCCCATCTTCCTTCTGAGGAGTGGCTGGTGGGTTTGAACCGCCAGCCTTCTTGTTAGCAGTCAAGTGCCTTAGGCACTATGCTACCAGAGCTCCCTAGAATCTTTTAGAAACCATTTTTCAATTAATCTTCATAGCCCCGAGGTTGTATTAAATATCAGGGCATTTTACAAG
>NW_006942550.1:0-1217 GCF_000298275.1 Orycteropus afer afer | reverse complement strand
ATTATTCTTTAGCGTTGCATAGTATTCCATTGTGTGAATGTACCAAAGTTTGGTTATCCATTCCTCAGTTGTTGGACATCTAGGTTGTTTCCACGTTTTGGCTATTGAATGATCACTGCTTTTGCTGTGTCCCAAAAATTTTGGTATGTTGTATTTTCGTTCTCATTTGATTCGAGGAATTTTTTCATTTCATTTTTTATTTCTTTTCTTACCCAATCTTTCTCAAGGAATATATTGCTCATTTTTTCATGTGTTTGCTCTTTTTCCATTGATCTTCTTATTGTTGATTTCTAATTTTATAGCATTGTGATATGAGCAGATGCTTTGCAGTATTTCAATGTTGTTAAATTTATTAAGGCTTGCTTTTTGGCCTAACATATGGTCTATCATGAAGAATGTTCCATGTGCACTGGAAAAGAATATATATTGTGCTGTTGTCGGGTTAAGGGTTCTATAGATGTCTATAACATCATGTTGATGGATTGCATCGTTTAGTTATTCTGCATTTTTGTTGAGTTTCTTTCCAGTTGTTCTATCTTTCATTGCAAGTGTTGTATTAAAGTCTCCTACTATGACTGTGATGTCATATATTTGTCTTTTCAATTCTGTTAAAGTTGATTTAGGTATTTTGGGGCTCATTCATTGGGTCTATCGATATTTAGTATGATTATATCATCTTTTTTCAATTTTTCCTTTAATTATTAAGTAATGTCCTTCCTTCTCTTGTATAGTGGTTTTGTCTTAAAGTCAATTTGATCAGAAAGTATAATTGCCACTCCTGCTCTCTTTTGGTTGCCATTTGCTTTGTATATCTTTTCCAATCTTTGCTTTGCAGTCTATTTTTGTCTTTGTCTCTAAGGTGTGTCTCTTGTAGACCACATATTGTTGGGTTATGTTTTCTTATCCAGTCTGCAATTCTCCATCTCTTGAGTGGTGTAGTTAATCCATTAACATTCAGTGTAATTATTGATTCTACACCTTTACCCTTTCAATGTGTTATCTATTTCTGAAAATTTAGTATTAATCTTCTACAGTATTTCTATCTGAAAATTTTGTGTAATTTCTAATTTTTCTTTTATTTTGTCCTTTTGTTCTTGTATTTTGTTTCAAAATTGTTCTAGGTTTTTTTTTTGTTTGTTTGTTTTTAATTTTGTCAGTGTTTTCCTTGGTCTGTCTCTCAATCCTTTGAAGGTACCTTAGTCTAATTCTTTTATTCC
>NW_006942549.1:0-1097 GCF_000298275.1 Orycteropus afer afer | reverse complement strand
TGTCCTTCTTGGCCCTCAACTATCCTAATATGATGGGCCGACTCGACGGCAAACAACAACAACAACAAGTGGACCTACCTGGCTGTGGGAGGACTGGTAGTGGGTAGGCTTCTATTATGTCTCTTGACACAATTCCAGGTGGAAGGCAGGTGTAAAAGAATCTATATCCACCAGGAAAGCTTCCAAAAGCCAGGGAATTGACTTGTTATATAACTGTTCCATTTAGTTTTCCCATCTATAACACAAAGTGGGGTGCATGGAAGAGTCATCATCTTGGCCTGGACAGCTTTTGAGTGGGGTGCTCATCTGTTATATACTATCTGTGGCAGTTAAGTTTGTATGTCAAGGGTAACCAGAACACTGTCCATTTCTTACTGTCAGTAATAAAAACTACTTTCCATATGCTAATGTGTATTCAAGCTCTCATTGTAATAATGTGATGTTTATGGAGCAATCCATATTAGTTATTAGTTCCCTTTTTCTAATGGCCTCCTAGCTATCTAGAAATTGGGAATGACCTAAGAACACCATGCAGATTTGGCATATTGTTCTACAGATAAGTACTGCAAGTTTCTTGTGCATTGGTTTCTGGGAGTAATAATATCTAAGTAAAAGTAAAAAGAAGGGTTCTTTAAACAAGATAAGTGTCTAGTGCCAACACAAAGAACATCTCCCCCTAAAGTTCCTCTTCTGTAGGATCATAACTTAAGAGCTGAAAGAGATCTTAAGTGATAAAAGCAACAATAATAATTTATTCAACATTCAACAAGTATTTATTGAGCACTTCCTTGATGCTGGGCATTGTTCTAAGTGTTGGGAATGTATCAATGGACAATGTTAATAAAAATTCCTATCTTTTTGTAGATTACATTCTGGTAGATAATAAAAGTAATGACTATGGTAGCATAGTGGCTCAGGCACTTGACTGCTAACCAGAAGGCTGGCGGTTCAAACCCACCAGCCACTCCTCGGAAGGAAGATGGGGCAATCTACCGTAGTGATACTGCCTAGGAAACCCAAGGAGGGGTCGCTATGAGTCGGGGCCGACTCGACGTCTAATAATAACAACAACAACAACAACGATTGAGTGACTAGGA
>NW_006942548.1:0-1219 GCF_000298275.1 Orycteropus afer afer | reverse complement strand
TGGCCAGACTTTGTCTCACCTATTTTGGTCATGTTGTAAGAAGGGACCATTCCCTGGAGAAGGATGTCATGCTTCGTATGGTGGAGGGTCGACGACAGAGGGGGAGGCCTTCAACGAGATTGATTGACATGGTATCTGCGATGATGGGCTCAAGTATAGCAGGGATTGTGGGGCTGGCGCGGGATCGGGCAGCGTTTCATTCTGCTGTGCATAGGGTTGCTATGAGTCGGAAACGACTCGAAGGCACTTAACAACAACAACAACAAGAAAGATTTTATCTTCATGTAATATTAATGATATTGTTCCACAATTTCCACATTCTGTGGGATCACCTTTCTGTAGAATGGGTATAAATGTGGATCTCTTCCAGTCAGTTGGCCAGGTAGTTGTCTTCCAAATCTCTTGGCATAGCTGAATATGTGCCTCCATTGGGGCATCCCTTGATTGAAACATCTTAATGGGTATTCCATCAATTTTTGAAACCTTGTTCTTCACCAATTTCTTCAGTGCAGCTTTGACTTCTTAACTTCGATATCATTCCTTCTTGATCACATGACACCTCCCAAAATGGATGAATATCAACAAATTTTTTTTGGTAGACTGTGTATTCCTTCCATCTTCTTTATATATTCTCTGCTTAATTCAGTATTTTCCCATAGAATCATTCAATATTGCAACTTGAGGCTTAAATTTTTTTTCATTTCTTTCAGCTTGAGAAATGCTAGTCATGTTCTTCCCTTTTGGTTTTCTAACTCTAGGACTTTGCATATTCTGTTTTAGTAGTTTGTTTTGATTTTTTCAGCTGCTCTTTGAAATCTGTTCAGCTCTTTTATCTTACCATTTCTTTCTTTTGTTTTTGATATTCTCTGCTGAAGGGTAAGTTACAGAGTCTCTTCTGACATCCATTTTAGTCTTTTCTTCCTTTCTTGTCTTTTTAATGACTTCTTGCTTTTTTCATAGATTTTATGCTTGATGTCATCCCACATTCCCCTGGTTATTGGTCATGGTGTTCAATCCATCAAATGTATTTCTGAGATGGTCTGGTCTCAAAATTCAGTATGGCAATATATATGCCATTTATTAAGGCCTCTAAGTTTGCCCTATTTTTTTTTTTTTTTTTTTTATGAGGAACTTTATAGTTCTAGGTTTCACATTAAAGTCTTTGATCCACCTGGAGTTAGTTTTTGTGCATGATGTGGTATTCATTTGTCTACAAATG
>NW_006942547.1:0-1220 GCF_000298275.1 Orycteropus afer afer | reverse complement strand
CAAGGCTCAGGGGTCCAAGATTATCTTCTGTGTCTGTGTTAATTGGTTTCCCTTTTCTTTGTTGAAGAGGGTCTGTGCAATCCTTCTGCCTAGTCTGCCATCTTGCCGGAACTCCTCCTTTTATTTTCTTATACAAACCCCTTGAACAATCTCCTCCATGGATAATTTAGTGCAGATTCATCTGGACCTATGACTGCCAATTTGTAAATTGCCTTGCCTCTCAATTAAAACTTTTAACTTTTAATTTCAACCAGACTCTGTCATTTCACTCTACAACATTTCTATGTCAATATCTTTGTAATAAACATTTGCTTTGTTATTATTAATAGTTATCTGTAACAGGTTATCTGTAATCAATAACATGTTAGACATACAATTTTTGACTCTGTTTAAAAATATGTTGTTGTTGTTTTTATGTGCCATCGAGTCTGCCCCGACTCATAGCGACCCCTCCTTGGGTTTTTGAGGCAGTATTACTATGGAAGTAGGATTGCCCAACCTTCATTCCGAGGAGTGGCTGGTGGGTTTGAACCGCCAGCCGAAATATGAAAGAACAAAAATCAAAGTCAAAATAAAATGAAATAATAGAACATGGAAAAGAGAAGAGAAAGAAATTTCATCAGGATTCAGAAATCTCAATAAAAATGCAATTTAGAGAAATAAAAGATGTGATCTAGAAAAACAGTCTGAAAAATAAAATTTATTTTCTTGTTTTTCTGAAATCATCATCATTATCCATATTCAAAGTTAAAATGACTCAACATCACTAAATGTGTTTTGACATTGAGAGCTCTTTTTCAGGAGAAAAAAAACTGTCTAATTTTCAAGATATTTAACATAGAATCAGCTTTTAAATAGAGTCAGTGTATAATTTACCATCAAGTTTTGGAAGCATTTGATGATTTTGTTGAACTGATCACCTTAAGTCAGCTGCTTTTTTCTCCCACTTTTTAAAATAATAAAATATGTTAGAGTACATGTGAATAAATAACCAGGTAACTAATTATGATGATTTTTTTTGCCATTATCACTAACATTTGTGATATAAAAATGACCCAAAGAGTATTTACAAAATAAAGGGTAATTTTTTTTATTTTTTATTGTGATTTGGGTGAAGATTTACAAAGCAAATTCACTTTCCATACAGCCATTCACAAATACTTGTCTCATGTCATTGACCACAGTTTACCACATTGCAACAGCTCTCCTCCCACTTCCTC
>NW_006942546.1:0-1220 GCF_000298275.1 Orycteropus afer afer | reverse complement strand
GGTAAACTGTGGTCAATGACATGAGACAAAGTATATCTGAACTGCTGTATGGAAAGTGAATTTGCTCTGTAAATCTTCACCCAAATCACAATAAAAAAAGAATGCTGCAATATGCTATTCCACATGTTATTGTTGTTAGGTCACATCAAACTGGCTCTGACTCATAGTGACACTATGTACAGCAGAAAGAAACACCGCCTGGTCTTGTACCATCCTCACAATCTATGCTGGAGCCGCATCATTGCAGCCACTGTGTCAGTCCATCTTGTGGGGAGTCTTCCCCTTCTTCATTGACCCTCTACTTTGTCAAACATGACATCCTTCTCCAGGGTATCATGATCCTTCTGACATGCCCAAAGCACGTGAGATGAAATACATACTCTAATGTTTCCACTTTGTTGGTGATATTTTCAGCTTTTCTTTTGGAATCTCCTTTTCATATCTGATCTTCACCAATATTTTCTAAGTCATCTATAATCTAAGTGTATGATTCCAAGATTACACTTCTTGTTACAGCATGTGCTTTCCAACATGTATTAGGAAAGGCATTTTAATACTTGAATACTTAATCACTGCCTAAATATTTTTTAAGAACCACCCATCGGTGAGTAAAAAAACCAAACTCACTGCCATTGAGTCGATTCCAACTTATAGTGAACCCCTTTGGGTTTCCGAGGCAGTAAATGTTTACAGAAGTAGATTGCCCAGTCTTCCTTCCGCAGAGTGGTTGGTGGGTTTGAAATACCAACCTTCTGGCTAGCATTCAAATGCCTTAGGCACTATGTCACCAGAGCGCATTATCAGTGAGTAGAGGGCACAGAAAGATATGCAGAGTAACTAACAGTGGGAAAAAATAAGAAATCAACAGCTTCAAGTCAACAATCTACTGCACTATGTCCTATAAGGTTAAGGGAATGCACAGCACATGATATGAAAATGGTGTATTCATTACATTCTAAAACATTCTGTGGCAGGCCTTTCTAATACCCTGACACACTGGCAGCATTGTCATAGGGCTGACCGCTGCACTTAGAAAAACCAATTTTGCAAACTTCACATAAATAGTGAAGTATGTGATCTGCAATTCTTCAGTGGTATGACTTTTCTTTTTTTTTTTGTAATTTTATTTTGATTTGGGTGAAAATTTACAGAGTAAATTCACTTTTCATACAGCAGTTCACATATACTTTGTCTCATGTCATTGACCAAAATTTACAATA
>NW_006942545.1:0-1217 GCF_000298275.1 Orycteropus afer afer | reverse complement strand
CCACTCTGACACCCATGGGGTCGCCATGACTTGGAATTCACTCACCGACAACTGGCTTACTGGTAAAACATACTTAAAATATCAGAAACAATGTATTCATTTTAATGCTGTGTTTTAGGGAGATTATTTTTCCTTTTCATTACAGACAGACAAACCCAAAAACCAACATACAAACAGAAAAAAAAAAATACTAAAATGCAGAAGATGAGTACCAAAATGACAGAATTGCACAACATAGCAGAAGCACAAAAGAGTAGGTTAGAACTGGTTGAAGAATACATATCCCAACTAGAAGACAAATCCCTGGATACTAGCCTGTATGAAGAAGAATCAGAACAAAGATTTAAGAGGAATGAAGAGAACCTAAAAATTATATGAGGAAAAACAACATAACATTCATTGGAATTCCAGAACAAGAAGAGGCAAAAAGACCACTGAGAAAATTGTGGAAGACTTGCTAACAAAAAACCTCCCTCATATCATGAAGGAAGAAAAGATATTTGTCCAAAAAGCCCCTAGAACCCCACACAAGATAGATCCCAAGAGAAAAACACTGAGGCATATTATAACAAAACTTTCCAAAACCAAAGACAAAGAAAAAATTTTGAGAGTGGCCCAGGGGAAAAAAAAAATTACTTATAATAATCAAACAGTTAGGATGAGCTCTGATTACTCAGCAGAAACCATGCAGGGAAGAAGGCAATGGGATGGCATATATAAAACATTGAAGGAAAAGAACTTCCAACCAACAATCCTATATCCAGCCAGATTATCCATCAAATATGTAGGTGAAATCAAGGCATTCTCAGACAAACACAAATTAAGGGAATTTGTAAAAACCAGACCAACCCTACAAGAAGTGCTTAAGGAAGTCCTTCCAATAGAGAACCCACAACAGAGATCAACAAAACCAGGATACGTGGCATCAACACTAAAACCAAATCAGAAATAGATACTCAAAATAGACCATAAAACATTGTACCTTAAAAACCAAGGAACTCAGTCAGCACACAACAACAGCAACTAACCTATCAAAGGGGATAAAACTTTTATGTACAGAGAAGAAAACAGGAAAATATCTTTGCAGTATGCACTGTTCTAAAAATGTAGAGACAAGAATATACTCCAAGGTAACCGCAGAGAAAAGTAACAATCCTTCTAAGCAAATCCAGAAGGAAGGAAAATATATGGGTTTAATAAGCACAAAACTAACTATA
>NW_006942544.1:0-1220 GCF_000298275.1 Orycteropus afer afer | reverse complement strand
AGGGAGACAGCTCAGGGGGCAGGAGTACATGGAAGGATGGACACAGGGAAGAGGTAACTATGGGGAGGAAGTGGGAGAGGAGCTGTTGCATTGTGGTAAACTGTGGTTAATGTCATGAGACAAAGTATATGTGAACCTCTGTATGGAAAGTGAATTTGCTTTGTAAACCTTCATCCAAATCACAATTTTAAAAAAAGAAGAAAAGAGGTAGTTAGTTGTTCAAACAGAAAAAAAAAAAAAGAAAAGAAATGCCAAGCACGCTCTTCTCTTTTGTTTCTCTAACTCCAGGTCTTTGCATATTTCATTATAATACTTTGTGTTGTTTTCTCAAGCCACTCTTTGAAATCTTCTGTTCAGCTTTTTACCAGTAATAGCTAACATTTTATTAAATAACAACAAATAACATTTTATTAAATAATAACAGCTAACATTTATTGGAGACCTTTAATGGTGTAAACTGGTTAAGCATTCAACTACTAGCCAAAAGGCTAATGGTTCCTACCCACCCAGAAGTGCCTTGAAAACTTGCCTGATGATCTGTTTCTGCAAGGTCACAGCCTTGAAAATCTTATGGGAGAAAAAGTAAAGCCAATGGAATAGTACCACTCTGCACATGTGGGGTCAGTATGAGTCAGAATCAACTAATGGCAAGTAATGACAGCAACTTTTATTAAGCACTTACTTTGTGCTTGGAAGCTTTGGTAGCATAGTGCCTAAGGCATGTGACTGCTAACCAGAAGCCTGGCGGTTCATACCCATCAGCCACTCCTTGGAAGGAAAGTTGGGCAATCTACTTCTGTAGTGATACCACCTCAGAAACCCAAGGAGGGGTCTCTGAGTTGGACCTGACTCCATGGCAGTGTGTTTCTTTCTTTCTTTCTTTTTTTTACTTTGTGCTTAAGAAGCTCTGGTGCAGTGCCTAAGGCATTTGACTGCTAACCAGAAGGTTGGCAGTTCAAACCCACCAGCTGCTCTGTGGAAGGAAGATGGGGCAATCTACCATAAAGATTTATTGCCTTGGAAACCCAATGGGGATCACTATGAGTAAAAATTGACTCAATGGCAGTGAGTTTGGTTTGGTTTTGTGCTTATCTCTTTTAATACAATTGATTTTTGGAGTAACCCTATAAGGTAGATATAGATAGATAGCTGCCATCAAGTCAGCTGTGAGTCATAGCAACCTTATGTACAGCAGAGTGAAACATTGCTGTCAAGGATTT
>NW_006942543.1:0-1160 GCF_000298275.1 Orycteropus afer afer | reverse complement strand
CCCCTTCATCTTCTATCCACCATTGTGATCCAAGACTCATAACATCAGTGATACAAGTTCTTTTGATAATAGAGTGATAAAAGCAGGAAAGAAAAGGACCTTACAATTAAATCCCCATTTCACAGGCAGCTAACATTCATGTCCTCCTACACTACTAGCAAAAAGAGGTAGAAAGACAAAACCTAGCATGGCTTATTTCATTAGGAAAAATTCAGTTAATGGTGAGTGAATTAAGATGTCTCTTTCTCTTGCCTCATCCAACAGGAGTTATCACTGTGAGGGAGATGTTAGCCAGGCAAGAAAAAGAAAGATATAAGAAGTGAAAATGAAAAGCAAGTATTATTCATATTTATGGATATGACTGACAAATTATTGGAAGTATTAGGAAATTTTAGTTTAGTATATAAAAAATCAGAAAACATAAAGTGTACTAAAGTCAGGTTTTAAAAATTAAAGATGTTAAAAACATCGTAAACTCTTTAACAATTATAGCATACAAATCATTAAAAGGTTCTGGGGTCAGAATACAATAGAATCCCTTCCTCCATGATAACTAACAAGATAGATGTCCATGTGGATTAAACACATAGATGTGAAATTAGACCTAACATGATTTTAGTTGGTATTTTCATGATCTCAATAAAAGAAAGGATTTTTGAAAATAGATGAAAACCTTCAATAAAAGGTTGTAAATTTGACTACTTCTGTTACTCTGTTCATCAAAATAGAAGTACGAAATAATGTCTAAAGAGTACATTGTTAGGTTTGTTGTTGTTGTTATGTGCCGTCAAGTCAGATCCGACTCATAGCGACCCCTCCTTGGGTTTCCGCGGCAGTATCACTACAGAAGTAGATTGCCCCATCTTCCTTCTTAGGAGTGGCTAGTGGGTTTGAACTGCCAGCTGTCTGATTAGCAGTCAAGTGCCTTAGGCACTGTGCTACCAGAGCTCCCATTTAATTGTATTGTCAGTGAACATATACATAGCAAATTGGTTCTCATTTCATACTTTCTACATAAATTGTTCGACAATATAGTTGCATTTTTCAAAATGTGTCAATATTCTCTGTAATTCCATTCTGGTTGTTAGGTTTCTAGTCCACTAGGTTCCTGGCCCCTTTATCTTCTCATCTTTGCTTTAAAGTAATTGTTGGTCTTTTGG
>NW_006942542.1:0-1220 GCF_000298275.1 Orycteropus afer afer | reverse complement strand
CAATTTCTAATTTGCCCATCCCTATCAAACCAGTACTCTGAGGAAGCACGGTCCTTTCTCTCTGTAGAATCATCTGTTCTGCTTGGAAACTTCAGGCATGTGGATCCATAAACAAGCAAAGTCCAGCCCAGCACAAGCCATCAAATTGCAGCAACTTAACACCAGCTGTGTCAAAGACACAGGAAGAAGTAGAAAATACAATCAACCAGCTTGACCTCTTATACATATACAGAACACTTCACCCAAAAACAGCACAATATACACTCTTTTTCAACACATGTGGGACATTCTCCAGAATAGAGCATATGGTAGGTCACAAAGCAAGCCTCAATAAATTTTAAAATATTGAAATACTTCAAAGCATCTTCTCAGACCACAATGCTATACAGTTAGAAATCAACAACAGGAAGATCAAGGGAAAAACACACACACACACACGGAAACTGAAAAACACCCTCTTTAAAAACTACTGGGTAATAGAAGAACTAAAGAATGAAATTAAAAATTATTTGACTCAAATGAGAAGACACAATACACCAAAATCTTTGGGACACAGCAAAAGCAGTGCTCAGAGGGCAATTTGTAGCAATAAATGCACATATCAAAAAAGAAGAAAGAGCCAAAATCAACAACTTAACCCAACATCTCCAATAATTGGATAAAGAGCAACAAAAATATAATAAAAACTAAAAGCCTACAGTTACCAGAAGAAAAGAAATAATAAAGATTCAAGCAGAAATAAATGAAGCTGAAAACAGAAAAACAATAGAAAGAATCAACAAGACCACAAGTTGGTTCTTTGAAAAGATTAATTGACAAACCACTGAGAAATTTAACAAAGGAAAATAAGGGGAAGATGCAAACAATAGGAATAAGAAATGAAATGGGCAACAAAACAACAGAACCAAATGAAATAAAAAGCATAATATTAGGATATTATGAAGAACTGGACTCCAAGAAATTTGGGAACCTAGGAGAAATGGATAGATTTCTAGAAACACACTACCTATCTACTGAGGTAAAAAATTTGAATAGACACATAACAAAAGAAGAAATTGAACAGGTCATTTAAAAACAAAACAAACAAACAAAAAAACTACTAACAAAAAAGTCCTGATTCAGGCGGGGCAAGATGGCGGACTAGGCAGAAGGATTGCACAGACCCTCTTCAACAAAGAAAAGGGAAACCAATTAACACAGACACAGAAGATAATCTTGGA